>NW_025215341.1:17893-28102 GCF_004010195.1 Chiloscyllium plagiosum
GTCTGCAATGGGATACAGACAGGGGGAGGGCAGGGCGTCTGCAATATGATTCAGACAGGAGGAGGGCAGAGCGTCTGCAATGGGATACTGATGGGTGAGGGCAGAGGGTCTGCTGTTGGATCCAGATGGGGAGGCAGAGCATCAGCAATGGCATACAGATGGAGGAGGGCAGTGCTTCTGCAATGGGATACAGACAGTGGGAGTGCAGCACGTCTGCAATGGGACAAAGACTGGGGGAGGGCACAGCAACAAGCAATGGCACACAGACAGAGAATGGCTGTGAGCAAAGCTTCAGCAGAAAAAAAAGCAGTACAATGTATATGTGATGGAAATGTTCTGTTTTGTGGACAAGACGAAACAGCAGAAATTTATTTAAATGCAAGGAGAATGCAGAACTCAGTGTTACAGAGGGATTTGTGTGTTTTTGTACATGAATCACATCAAATTAACCTGAAGATGTAGCAGGTTAATGTCATGATCCTGTTTCGTGAAAGGAGTGTTGGGTATGATCTTAGCGATATTTTCTGCATCAGTACATGGCATTGCTGAGATTACATCTGTTGTATTATGTGTAGTTATAATTGCCTAAACTGAAAAAAAAAAACAAAATTGCTTTCGAAACGTTTCAAAGATGTTTCTCTTTGCTCATTCTTGGGATGAAGGCATTACGTTGTGAAGAATTAACAGTTCGGCCTGAGAATGAGGGATGTTTTATTGACCATATAACATCTTGAGAAGAGTGTAGTTGGTGAATACCGGATGGATATTTCTTCTTGTGTGGGAGAATAAAACTGGGGAAATACTTTAAGAATAAGTCAGGTTCAAAGGAAAGGTCATTGGACCGAAAAATTGAACTCTGAATTCTATTCCTACATGCTGACAGACAAGCTGAGCTTTTCCAGCAATTACTGTATATGTTTAAGAATATTCATTTTAACACAGATATTGTGAAGACATGAAACGCTTACTTTTACATTATGCAAGCACATATTAACACATCTTCAAAACAATTATGACCATTTATTGTTAATGAATTGATTCTGCAATAACACACTGACCTGGAGTCGAGAATGTGATGGAGTCATATAGTTCGGACAATGTTCAAGAAGAGCTCACAGAGTCCAGTGTGGGACTGATAACGTGACTGATTTAACTTACAGATGGAAAATGTAGCCTATCTGTGGAGAAACATTAGATTGCTCCCTTTCTGTTTCACTATCGCTCATCACAGCAATGTGTGGGAGTGAACAAAAGCCCAGTCGTCTTTCCCACTAATGGAGGATTCCTGATGAGGATTCATTGGAATCTCCCCATTGCCTGAAGCAAAACAATTCAGCCAAATTCAATTGTTTCATGAAGAAATCCCATTGTCAGAAGGCTGTGCAAGCAGAATAACGACAGAAGTAATTATCCAACTCGATAGTGAGGAGAACAGACAGGAGATTCTGTGGCTGCAAATGGGAATCCGGAATGGTGTGTAGCCTCCCACATGCCAGGGTCCAGGATGTCTCAGAGCGGCTGTAGAACGTTCTCACGGGGGGTGGGGGGGGGGGGGGTGAGTGGGCGGGAAGCAGCCAGAAGTCATTGTGCACATTGGTACAAAGGACAGAGTGACGCAGGTAGAAATATTGATGACATCCTGCAGAGTGATTGAAGAGAGCTAGGGAAAAGGATAAAAGACAGTGTTAATATCCAGTTTACTTCCAGTTCTCCGTGCTAGTGAGGGTAAGAATAGGAGGATATGGCAGATGAAGGGGTGGCTAAAGAATTGGTGCAGGGGGCAGAGATTTTTGGATTACTGGGATCTTCTGTGGGGCAAGGTGACGTGTTCAGGAAGGACGGGTTGTACCTGAACTGGAAGGGGACCAATATGCTTGCAGGCAGGTTTTTAACTGCTGCAAGGAAGGCTTTCAACAAGATTAGCTGCGGTTGGGGAGTGGTGGGATCCTCAACAGCAGGGAGGCACGTGCGAGGCTGGAAGGAGATACAGTAATAAGAAACAGTAAAATGAAGAGACAGGTCAGGCTAGTCAACGACAGGGAGCAAGGAATGCCTGTTCAATTAAATTGCAACTATTTCAATGCAAGATGGCTGACAGGTAAGGTCGATGAACTCAAGGCATGGATCGGTGTGTGGGACTGCGATATTATAGCCATTACAGAAACATGGCTAAGGGAGGGACAACACTAGCAGCTTAATGCAGGACGGTACAGCTGCTTTATGCGGGAGAGACATGGTGGAAAGAGGGGACGGGGCGTTTCATTTTTGATTAAGACGAGTATCACAGCAGTAAACAGACATAAAATATCTGATGGATCATCATGTGAGGAATTGTCTGGGGAGCTAATAAATAAGAAGGGAATGGTGATAGGATTTGGATTATACTATAGGCCCGCAAATAGTAAACTAGGAATTAGGGGAACAAAAATATGTAGACAGACTGGGGAGACTTGCAAGGCCAATAGGATTGCATTAGTACGAGATTTTAATTTTCCTAACACAGACTGGGAATGAGAGAATTAAGGACTGAGATGGGGTGTATTTATTAAGTGTGTTCAGAATAGTTTCCTCAAGCAGTATGGAGAGGGTGCAACTCGGGAAGGGACGAAACTTGACCTATTCTAATATAGAGGGCAGGGCAGGTGACTGAGGTGACAGCGGGGGAGGACTCTGGGACCAGTGACCACTATTCTATTAATTTTTAAACAGTTATGGAGTAGGACAAAACTGCTCCACATGTTCAAGTCCAAACTTGAGGCAAGGCGAATTTTCATGGAATTAGATAGGAGCTCGTAGGGCTTGGTTGGAGGAGTTTGTTTGCAGGTGAACGGACCTCATGCAAGTGGGAGGCCTCTAAAAGTGAAATATCTACAGTTCAAGGTCTATATGTTACTGTGAGGGTAAAGGGCAATGTTGGTAAATGTTGGTAGGAAGAGGGAACCTCGGATGTCAGGAGATATTGAGGCTTTGAACAGCAAAAAGGAAGCGTGGCTCAGGTCCAGGCAGTTGGGAATCGAGGGAGTACCAGGAGGTGTACAGGGGATACAGTAGTTTACTGAAGAAGGAAATCAGGAGGGCGAAAAGGAGGCAAAAGATAGCTTTGGCTGAGAAGATTAGAGTGAATCCAAAGAGGTTAATTAAGTATATTAAAGTAAAAGGAATAGCTAAATGCGAATATGACCCCCTCAAAGTCCAAAATGGACAGGCATGTCTAGAACCGTAGGAGATTTGCGCGATTCTCAATAAATATTTCTCCTCTGTCTTTACCGTGGAGAAATACATGAAGACTTGGGAGGTTAACAAAGGTCGTAGTGTTATCTTGGGGAGAGGACGTGTTGGATGCATTAAAATGTATGAAGGTGGATAAATCTCCTGGTCCTAAACAGATGCATCCAAGAATACTGCAAGAGGCTACAGAAGAAACTACGGGGACCCTGGTTGATATTTTTGCATCATCGTTAGCTACAGTTTAGGTTCCAGAATATTGGAGATTAGCAAATGTTGTGCCATTATTCAAGAAGGGAAGCAAAGAAAAATCTGGGATCGATAGACCAGGAAGTCTAACATTTGTAGTACGTAGGTTACTTGAGAAGACTCTGGGGGCTGAGATGTACATGCATTTGGAAAGATAAATTTGTTTAGAAATAGTTTTTTTGACAGATTCCCTACAGTATGGAAACAGGCCGTCTGGCACAACAAGACCACACCGACCCTCCAAACTAACCCACCCAGTCCGATTCTCCTACCCTATAGTTATTAATTTTAATAATAATTATTAATAGTTGTTTTTAGACTGGAAAGATTGCATGGCTTTGTGAGTGGGAGATCATGCCTCTCAAATTTGTTTGAGTTCATTGATGAAGTGACCAGGAATGTTGACGACGGTAGCGCGGTAGACTGTGTGGTTTTCACGAAGGCCTTTGACAAGGTTGCCATTGATAGGCTGGTCTGGAAGGTTAGAATCGCATGGAATCCAGAGGGAGCGGGCAAATTGGACACACAATTGGCTCGATGGTAGTAAGCAGAGGGTAATAGTGGAAGAATGCTTTCGGACTGGAGGCCTGTGACACATGAAGTGCCCCAGGGCCCGCTGCTGGGCCCGCTGCTGTTTGTTATCTGTATCAATGATATTCTTGCGAATGTACAAGGCATGGTTAGGAAACTTGAAGATGGCACTAAAATAGGTGGTGTCATGGACAGTGAGGAAGTATATCAGAAATTGCAGCAGGACCTTGATCAAACTGGAGAAGTGGACTGAGGAATAGTTTGGCAACGTTAGATCAAGGTAGGAGTTTCATGGTGATTGGTAGGACCTTAAGGAATGTAGTAGAGCAGAGGGACCATGGGGTTTAGGTCCACCGTTCTCTGAAAGTGGGGTCATAGTTAGACATGGCAATGGAGGAGGCTTTTGCCACACTAGCATGCATCGGTCAGGACATGGAGGAGAGCAGTTGGGAAGTTACGTTGCAGTTATACAGGATGTTGGTGAGGCTGCACTTGTAGCGCTGTGTTCAGTTTTAGTCACATTGCGATCTGAACGATGTTTTTTAATTTGGAATATGTGCAGACGGAATTTACAAAAATGTTGCCAGGACCCAACAGTATGAATTATAGGGAGAGTTTGGACAAGCGAGGACTTTTTTCTTGAGAGCACAGGAGAGGGGTCTGATAGTAGTTTACATGGATAGGGGGAATGGGCCCAAACTTTTTTTCCTAGAGTTGGGGAATCGAGGAGGGGAGAGCATCAGTTTAAGGTCAGAAGGGAAAGAATAAAAGGGAAACTGTCGGAAACTGTTTTACACAGAGAGTGGTACACAAAGAGAATGATCTGCCAACGGAAGTGGTTGAAGCATTTATATTAACGTTATTTAAATGGCATTTGGGCAAGTACATGGACAGGAAAGGTCGAGAATGCTATGGGCTAAGTGCTAGGAAATGAGTTTAGTGTGGTTTGATATTTGGGTCAGTATGGACGTGTTTGGGCCAAAGGGCCTCTCTGCCTCTGTCCATGCTGTAAGACTTGATTACTCTACAAATAGAATAGCATTTGGGTCAAACTCTTATTTTTCCTTAGGTCATAAGTTCGAATCGTATTTGGACAATGTTATTTCAAGTTGACTTTGCAGATATTTTGCTTTTCAGTTTGTTATCGACAATACGCGTGTGTGTGTGTGTGTCTGTGTGTGTGTCTGTGTTCTGTGTGTGTGCGCGTGTGTGTGTGTCCTTGTGTGTGTGTCTGTGTGTGTGTGTGTGTGTTTCTCAGTATTTTTCAAAGGGAAATATCACTGTACATATTTGCAATATCCTCTCGTCATTCCTCTTTCCATCATAGTTTGTTTTGGTCATAGACATGTTGTTTTAGTAGATTAAAGAAATCTGCCTGACTTGTTCCTAACACTGACCCTGACACACTCTGAGAACTATATCATTGGCCATATCACCAACATAGTTATAAGTATTTTTTGTGGGTAATGGAGGAGTGGGGCTAGAAAAGGGAGAAGTGAGCCAAAAGAACACAGGGAAATATCGACTCATTCAGCCAACGTCAGAGACGAGGAGTTCCTTGGAGGGGATTCTGAGGGATAGAATTTGCATTTATTTAGAAAGACAAGGAATGATTAGGGATAGTCAATATGGATTTGTGTGGTGGAAATCATGTCTAATTAATGTGATTGAGTATTATGAAGAGGTGACAAAGACGATTGAAGAAGACACTGTGGTGTACAATTTTTACACAAACTTCAGCAAGGCATTTAATAAGGTTCCCCATCGTAGACAGAATACTAACATCAGGTTATATGTAATCGAGGAAAAGCTAACCAATTCGATACAAATTTAAATTGAAGGCAATGGATTGTTTTCCAGACTGAAGACCTGTGGCCAGCGATGTTCTGAAAGAATCAATGCTGAGCTCACTGCTTTTCATCATGGATATAAACAACTTTGATGTGATTATCGGAGGCATGGTTAGTAAGTTTACAGATAACATCACCAAATTGGTTCAGTAGACAGTGAAGAAGATTATCTCAGAATATAACGGCATCCTTGACCATCAATGAGCCAAGGACTGGCAGATGGAGTTTAGTTTAGATATTTGTGAGGTTTTACATTTTGGTAATTTAAAGCGGGATAGTGCCCTGGGGAATGTTGCTTAACAAAGAGACCTACGGGTGAAGATTCATAGTTCCTTGTAAGTGGAGTATAGGTCGGTAGAGTAGTGAGGAACGTGGTTGACATGCTTGCCTTAATCGGTCAGAACATTGAGAATAGGAGTTGGAGTAGCGTGTTGCGCTTGTACAGGACATCGGTGACGCCACTTTAAGAAAACTGCGTACATATCAGTTGACTCTATTATGAGTCCACTTATTGTTATAGCATGGTGCACAGAAATAGAGGAAACAATTCGGCCCCTCAAGACTGTCCCACTCGGTTTGGGAGATATGGAAAATGTAATTGGAAGACCAAGGCTGGATATGGAAGAGGTTGCTCATTTCTCTTTACAGGGCTTTCCCTCTCTGTATCTTGTGCTTCATTTGTTGATCATGTTGTCGAGCCAGATTCACTGTGAATACAGCCCCCAGATCTCACCCAGTGATGGCTCACAAAATCCACGGGTCTCCCTGATTGCAACATTCCATAAAAGACCTTCCAGGAAAATAACATCTACTAACTTTCCAATAACAGAATGGGAGAACATCAGGAACAAGGGCAGGTCATTCCCATCCCAAGCCCGCCATGCCCTTCACTAAGATCAAGGCTGACCTTCTCCAAGTCTCAAATCTTCCTCAATGTCCAAGTCTTCTTGAGCACTTCCATAGAACACAGAACAAAGAACAGGACTGATTTGGAGAAGTCGGTGTTCGACTGGGGTGTACAAAGTTAAACATCACAAAGCACCAGGTTATAGTCCAACAGGTTTAATTGGAAGCACACTAGCTTTTGTAACATCGCTCCTTCATCAGGTGATAGTGGAGGGCTCGATCGTAACACAGAATTTATAGCAAAAATTTACAGTATGATGTAACTGAAATTATACATAGAAAAATTGATTGTCTGTTCCCTTTCATCTGTTAGAATACAGTGATAGTTTCACTTCTTTCATGTGTAAATCACAAAACCTCTTTTTTAAAAAAACTTGCATTCTCAGGTGAGCTGTGAACAATGGTGATAGCTAGACATAATGTTGAAAGTGTTAGCCCCCTGTGTTCTCTGACTATGCCATGATATTTAGATTAATTCTAAGATAAAAAGTGAGATAACAGAGTTTTACATGAATTCATGCAGTTTTTGAGCTCAGAGGTCTACAAGAATGCATGCAGTTAGGACCTTCAGCCCTCGACATTGCACCATTTATCCTACTCTAAGATCAGACTAACCTACATGCTTCCGTTCACTTTGTTCCATGTGCCTATGCAAGAGTCAAGTTTCTCTCACGTATTTGATGCTACTACCACTGCTGGCAGTGCATTCGACACAACCACCACTCTCTGTATAAAGAATCTACCTCTGATATCTCCCCTAAAACTTCCTCCAATTACCTTAAAATTATGCCACCTAATGATAGACATATCTGCCATGAGAAAATGTCTCTGGCTATTCACTCTCTCTCTGCCTCTCATCATCTTGTACACCTCCATCAATTCACCACTCATCTATTTTTCCTCCAATGAGAAAAGCCCTCGCTCCCTCGCGATTTCTTCGTCAGACCTGCCATCCAGTTCAGGCAGCATCCTCGTAAATCTCCTCTTTACACTGTCGAAAGCGTCTGATCCTTCCTATAATGAGGAGACCAGAACTGAGCACAATATTCCCTGTGCGGTCTGAGTAGGGCTGTATCGAGCTGCAGCATAACCCCGCGGCTCTTAAACTCAATCCTACACACCATACGCCTTCTTAACAACCCGATCAACTTGGGTGGCAACTTTGAGGGATCTGTGGACACGGACATCAGGATCCCTTTGTTTCTCCACAATGCCAAGAATCCTGCCTTTAACCATGTATTCTGCATTCACAATCGAGCTTGC
Organism: Chiloscyllium plagiosum; assembly: GCF_004010195.1. Classification (NCBI taxonomy): domain Eukaryota; kingdom Metazoa; phylum Chordata; class Chondrichthyes; order Orectolobiformes; family Hemiscylliidae; genus Chiloscyllium; species Chiloscyllium plagiosum. Next base: position 25,918 of record NW_025215341.1, read on the forward strand.
AAGGTGAATTACTTCAGTTTGAACTCCATGTGCCACTTCTCAGCCCAGCGCTGCATCCTGCCGATGTCCCAAAGCAACCTACAATAGCTCTCCACATTCTGTACCATTCCAACAACCTTTGTGTCATCGGCATACTTACAAGCCCACTCTTCAACACCCATATCCAAGTGATCTTTGAAAATAACAAAGAGCAGAGGTCACTGAACTGATCCCAGCGGGACACCACTGGTCCTTTTCAGTGATCTAGCACTCCTACCTCTCTGCACAAGAGAATTCCTGACATTCACTACCCTCTGATTGAAGAAAACGTTCTCTGCTTCTGCACCATGACCTATTGATATGAACAAAAGAGGTAACACAGGGGCTCAGGTAAGGGAGACTGACCCTGAACTCAAGACAGTATTTGACTGAGGATGACATCAAGGAACCTGAACAAAATCACACTTAATGAAAAATGATTATGACCTCGACACTTTTTGAAGTCATTCACGGCACAAGGGAAGATGATTATCATTGATGGGCATCAATCATCTTAGCCGTGGGGCACTTCTGCAGGAGATCCTCAGCGTAGCTTCCTCAGCCCAGGCATCTCCAGTTTGTCATCATAGAATCCCTACAGTGTGGAAGGAGGCTATTCAGCCCATTGAGTCCAAACTGAGCAGAGTAGATTCCCTACAATGTGGAAACAGACACTTCGGTCCAACCAGTCCACACCGACCCTCCGAAGAGTAACCCACCCAAACACATTTCCGTCTGACTAATGCACCTAACATTCTGGACAATTTAGTATGGTCAATTCCTCTGGCGTGCACATCTTCGGACTGTGGGAGGAAACCGGACCACCCGGAGGAAACTCATGCAGACAAGTGGGGAATGTGCAAACTCCACACAGACAGTTGCCCAAGGCTCGAATCGAACCTGGAACCCTGGTGCTGTGAGTCAGCAGTGTTAGCTACTGACCCACCGTGCCAGCAGACGATTGGGCATTCACTGAAGTTTACTAACTTTTCAGGACAAGTTGTCCCTCTTCAGCTCTTGAAACAGTCTGTGACCATGTGCAGCAAGACCTGGACAACATTCAAGATCGTGCTGTTAAAGTCTGGGTAACGTGTATGTAACAGCACCGTACATTTCCACAGTGAAAGGATGAGTTCATTCAGCACCTCAATCTGATTTCACAAGAATGTGGTGAAGCCATTCATCCCATCAAAACTACTGGGCAAAAAGAGGGATAGACCAATCAGTCCCTCCTGCCTGTAACTTACATGGGAACAGAAAGAACCATTTCACATCCGGAGTCACTTACAAAGGAACAGGAAGAGGTAATTCAGCTTGTCAAGCCACTAACGCAGGAGCAGGAAAATGTCAGAGATGCTCCTACATCACAAACAAATGGAGCAGGGGCTACACAGGCAGACTGCTCCAAATTGATCCACATGGCTTAATTACTCATGGTACATATGTGTTACTTATGTGTACATATGGTTTTCTGCCAGTCGGAATGAAGCCAACATTTTTTAGCCATTCTCCAAGTTACCTTCCATCTCCAAGAAGGCAGTCCCATGGTCTCCGTGGAGGTCAGAAACCGATGGGGAATAACTAACTGTTTCAGAATGAAGGCATTTTGGCTGCTGACAGGGCTGTGTACAAAGTGACATTCAATGCAGTGTCACACAGTAACTGTGCATTCAAGTGTTCAGACTTCATTCAAAGCATGTACCTCTCTGTCATTCGACATGGGGGCTCTGCGGATGCATATAAACTGTCGTGAATCAAAAACTTAATGAAAAGTATGAACTTTTCACCCTATTCAGTTTCTGTCCATACCCATCAAGCTTCAGCTTCTTATTCTCTCACACCGCTTCAGATTAAACGCATAGTTGCTGCAGTCTCACCTCATGGTAACATCATGCCAGTGTTTACTCTGGTCAAACTACTTTGCACTCTCTCAGTGACAAAGGGATCATTGTTTATAAAGCAGACCAAACCTTTACACAATGCACCAAATACTGTCTCAACAAAACACGATCAGTGGGAAAGATATTCTAACTTTTGTACTTCAATAATTTTGCCTGAAGAGCCACATATAATTTACTTCCTGCCCCTGTATGAATTCTGTCAGTGACGTATGACCAAGGACATCCAGGTCCTTTTCAACAAAAGCACTCGCCAACCTCTCTACCGT
>NW_025215341.1:30795-32658 GCF_004010195.1 Chiloscyllium plagiosum
CATATTGTTGTGGATCTGAGGTGACACTTAGTTCAGACAGGGCAAACTTGTTAGGTTTCTTTACCAAAATTTATTAATAAAATAAGAAAATAAATCCTGATGGTTTATGGTTGCCCTGAGTGAAATTAGGTTTCATTCCAATTTTTGTCATTGGAATTTAAATCGACTGTGATGGGATTTCAGACAATGCTTTTAGAGTCATAACCCGTGCCTCTGAGTTACACAGCCAATGACATTATTACTCTGTTTAAGAGTCCCTCTTGTGAAGTAACTGTAGAGACAATAACAAGCTTGTGGTCAAACTATTTGTAACTGGAAGAGAGGTCAGAAGAGAACTGGAGCCATAAAACTTGTTGTTAACGAAGGGGTAGGTGATGGCGAAGTCAGCAACAGAACTCAGGCAGACCTGGAAATTGTGGATATTATGAAGGGGGCGTCAGCAGGTTTGATGACAGAGAGAATATGGAGGCATAAAACAATTCACGGTAAAAAGGGACTCAACGTTCCGAACAGTCTTGTTCCTTATCTGATGTTTATGAGTAAGTAGTTTGGAAAAACATGAGATGGGAGTGGAGTTTGTGACTGAAAGTTGATGTATTTGTTAAATATAATCAACCAGAATAGCAATAACATTCAGCATCATTTATAGAATTGACAGAGATATACTTACCAGGAACACCAATAATAGCGAGGATGGGATAGTACCCAGCTTGAATAATCATCAGTACGGCTCGTATCCGCAACTTTAACCGTGGCCAATCCTGAGAAAGCCAATAAAGTCCCCAGGATAAACTCCTGTCCATTGTTGGAACATTCCAGTCTAATGTTCTCAGATTCTGATCCATTGATGGAAGGTTCCAGTCTAATTTTCTCAAATTCAAATCCATTGTTGGAACATTCTAATGTTCTCAGATTCCGATCTCTCTCTCTTTCTCTGTAGCTGCTGATCCCAATCTTGTTGAGGTTGACTCTGCGCCAAATACTATGGCATAACAAGTTGAAAGAAGTCTCGAATTATGGAAGAGGGAATTACTCCAGTGACCAATTAGGTCCAGGAAGACTGATATTAATCACAGTCACTGAACAAACAGCTCCAGTTAACCCTTTTCAGGGCAACTCTGATATATCACAATAATACTTGGTGTGGGTGGGATTTTGAAATCACTGATTATTGGTCTAATGGCATATCCCCAGTTGTAAACGTAGAGGTGAAGGGGCGAGATAATTCTTTCTCTTCAAAAGCTCGATGATTCTGCTATGTTTTGGCAGCGTAGGAATTGCTGGGCTCCCGAGGCCGTCTGTGTCTGATCACCAGGCCTGCTGCATCTTGTAATTTTATTGATTTGTGCTTATGTTTGACATTTGTCTGTCCAGCATTTAACGGCTGAGGTGGTTTAGGAATTTTTGAGAGACACCTACAGAGCCATAGACGATGTAGATACAGTCCATTCCTTGTGTTCTTGCAGCCACGGCCTAGTCCGGTGAAGTGATAGTCAAACTCTCACAGAACCAGGATTCTTAGTTTTACATTTCGGTATTTATTGCTGGGGTCTCAGCAGCGTTGGAAGTCAGGAAATCTCTCCCGGGTGCTACACACTCTATCTGTGATTTCTGTCGGAACTGTCTTTTGATGTTCTTTCCTCCTGGATTGGACAACTGCAAATGAGACAATCTGTTTCCTGCATTTGCTTTTTGACAATTGTGTGCTTATTGGACGATACCATATTGGAGCAGTGACTATACAGCTATTACGTAAACTATTATTCTTCTAAGTTTTCCAACAGAATTAAATTATTGCAAATTCCTCTTCCTTTTGTTATCTTTTATCGACAGTATTCGAATAAATTGTGTTTTGCTTAATGT
>NW_025215341.1:33419-34738 GCF_004010195.1 Chiloscyllium plagiosum
TCGAACTCACCTCATTAACTACCCACCCCACCCCATGATGTCCCTCCCATTCAATACCAGCCCGACTTTCCCACCCATCATGGTTGGAGTTACACACCATCGCCCGGGTATCCCTGGATATTCTATGATCCCTGGCACTGCTGCCAGTATTAAAAGGCCAATGGGCACACGGTTGAGCTTTCTCAGTTTGGAGCTGCCCTGCACAGTTTACCCCGAGCATGGCAGATTAGGGAAATTACACCACATCTTGTCATCAGGGGCATGGAAGTCCTGGTGAATGGTCTAGTATAGAGCGGGGCCATTCTCTTCCCAGAGGGAGCCGCACCACCAGACTCATCGAGCATGGTATGAGCACACCACCCAGCTCAGTGCAGTATCTGCGGTCCGAAGAAAAGTCCAGCAATACAGTAAAAGCATCAATAACCTTCCCCGCTCTGTCAGGATAAGGGTCACCATATTCTCTCTACTCTCTCACACTCACCGTATATCTGTTAGCGCCTTCCCCAGAATAAGGCTCCATCACTCTCACCAATGCTATGCAGCATCTATAAGGCTCCATCACTCTCACCAATGCTATGCAGCATCTTCTCTCTCTCTCTCTCTTTCTCTCCTACGCAATACCCCCACATGGTTATAAAATGTTCTTATGAGTGCTGTTTTTTGAATTCTCTGGATGATGTCGTTTGTACAATGTTCCAGATAATTTTCAAAATAATTCAACTTTAGCAAAGTGTTCATCCCCGAATATGTAACGCATCAGAGGAAGGAGCAGAGTTTTACATTTTTCAAAATCACTCAGGATGAAAGTGCCTCATGAGGCCATGAAGCCTCTCAAATATGCTCCATACTTCAGACAAAGGGAGCACCTAAAAACTTGAAGACTCACTCTCTTCGCGAAGACAGGCGCCACATTGGGGTTTCGCCAGTTTCACTGGAACACGCCTGTAATCCCGAGAGTAATGGCATATTTCACATAGTACCATCAGTCAATCTGTAACCACTTCTATTAAAGCAAGCTATGAATTGCTAATGAGTTGTTTACCCTTGGTATTTTCTGTTTGAGAAAGGCCTTGTTCGTTTTGTTAGAGACTATGCAAAACATTCATCTGACTACAATTTTGTTTATAATGTTGAAACACTTTGTGCCTTCCCCTGTCAGGAACGATGTAAAATACTGTTTTAAATTCTCTGTTGTTCTCTGAAACCAGTTCCCCAGTCACATCCTCCAGGTGTCCCACATTTTCTTTCCTGCCTTTCTTCCAAGGGTCACACATACATCATGAACGTTTTTTTATTTAATATGCGAAAACTCTTGCGGT
>NW_025215341.1:34827-41482 GCF_004010195.1 Chiloscyllium plagiosum
CAGGTGTCCCACATTTTCTTTTCTGCCTTTCTTCCAAGGGTCACACATACATCATGAACGTTTTTTTTTATTTGATATGCGAAAACTCTTGCGGTAAGTTCCTTTTCATATTTCTTGCCAGTTTTGGAATATTTGTCTTTGTATTTTGTTTTATACAATCTGCTCTGGTTCCAAAAGTAAACTTCCCAAATGTGGCCGACGCCAGAGCGCCCCAATCTGAATTCTTCAGCTTGTGATTGATTAGTATCCTTCACAGTCTTTGTGCATCATGGGTGGTTCATCTTCACATCTTCATATCATCTTCTATTTGACCAGAGTAAATCATTACTGAGCGTTATTAAGCAGTACCTGCTTAAATGTACCCCCCTACACACACACACACACACACACATCTGCTGACCTTCACCTATGTCTGTTTTCACACTCCTTATTTGACCAGATATATGACATAAATCTGCATTGTAATGCCTGGCACTTTTCACTCATTGAGGGGGAACCTACGTATGTGGCTGAACACATGATCAGCTGAGGGTGCCTCCATTCTCCCAGTTTCCCTGCCTCTGTCATTTCTGCTCGATAATGCCACATTCCTTTGAGAAGCTTCACATGTCATCCTTTTCACTCAAACGAGTAATCCCTTCACTCTGATGGACTGAGCTTTCAACTGTGTCTGTCCCGTCTCCCTCACTTCTGCCCTCACTCCGTCCCCTCCTTCGCAGAACAATGATAGATATCCCCTTGTCCTCACTTCCTACTGCACTAGAATCTACATTCACTGAATAATTCTCCGCCGCTTCCACCACCTCCAGCAGGACAGCACCATCCCCTCCCGTCCACTTTCAGTATTTCACAGGGACCACTCCTTCTGTGGCACCCTCCATTATCCCGAATACTTCCCCACATCTCCATTGCACCTTCCCATGTAAATGCAGAAGCTGCAACATTTGCCCATTCACCTCTTCCCTCCTCACTGTCCAAGGCCCTAAACACACCTTCTAGGTAAGCAGCATTTCACTTGTACACTTTCAATCCAGTCTCCTGTCATTGCTGCTCACAATGCAGTCTCCTTTACACTAGTGAGCCAAAGAGAAACTGTTTTGAGGAACATCTCCACTCTGGCTGTAGAAATGACCCTGGCCTTCTGATTGCTCCCCATTTCAATAACCTACATTGCTCTCACGATTATGAGAATTCTTTGAGGAGTTAATGATGGGTTGGACCAGAGAGAGTTACTTCTCTGAACTTCCAGAAGGCCTCTGATATGTTAACGCACAGGAGGCTGCAGAGTAAGATAAGGACCCATGCCGTCCGAGGCCAGGTACTAGGATGGATGAAAGGTTGGTTCTCTGGCAGGATGCAGAGTGAGGATAAAATTGTCCCTCTCAGGACGGCAGCCAGTGACTACCAGTGTTCCACAAGAGCTGAAAATGTGTTGCTGGAAAGTACAGCAGGTCAGGCAGCATCCCAGGAGCAGGAGAATGGACATTACGGGCATCAGCCCTTCTTCAGGATTCCTGAAGAACGGATAATGCCCGAAACGTCAATTCTCCTGCTCCTGGGATGCTGCCTGACCTGCTGTGCTTTCCAGCAACACATTTTCAGCTCTGATCTCCAGCATCTGCTGTCCTCACTTTCTCCTCGATGTGTTCCACAAGAGCCAATGTTGGGACCACAACATTTCACTTTATAGGTTAATGATCTGAGTGGCGGGGCAGAAATCATTCTGGCTACGTTTGCAGATGATGCAAAGGTAGGTGGAGGGGCATGAAGTTTTGAGGAGGCAGGGAGCCTGCAGAATGATTTCGACAGTTTAGGAGAGTGGAAAAAGGAGTAGCAGGTGGAACACAATGTGGGAAAGTGTGAGGTAATGCACTTTGGTAATGAAGAACACAGGTATGGACTATTTACTAAATGGGGAAAAAATCAGAAATCTGAGTAATAAAGGGACTTGGATTCCAAGCCCAGGATTCGCCTTAGATAAACTTGCAGGTTGAGTCAGTTAAGAAGGCAGATACAATGTTGTCATTTATCTCGAGAGGAGTAGGATATAATGGTGGAGATTCTGAGACTTTCTCAGGCTCTAGTCAGACCACATTTCAAGTATTTTGTGCCTCATACATCAGGAAGGATGTATTAGCCTTGGTGTGTCAAGAGAAGGTTCACCAGAAATGAAAAGCTTAACACATGAGGAACATTGGAGAATTCTGGGTTTATACTCGATGGAGATTAGAAGGATGAGGGGTGATCCAATTGAAACTTACAGAATACTGAATGACCTGGGTACAGACAACATTGGGAAGCGGTTTGCACTGGCAGGAGGGAGCAGGCTTAGAGCAAAGGGAAAATCCATTAGAATGAAGATAAGAAGAAACGTCTTTAACCAGAGAGTGGTGAAATTGTGGAATTCCTTGCCACAGAATGCTGTGGAAACCAGATCATTTGGCACCAACGATATAGCCAGGAAAGGGACTGAGGATCTGAAAAGTGACTACAAAGAGTTAGTTTGGAAGCTGAAGAGCTGGACGAGTCGAGTAGTAATCTCAGGTTTGCTACCAGGGCCACGAGCTAGTGAGATGAGGAACAGTCAGCGAATGCAGCTTTACACGTGGTTGCGAGGCTGGTGCAGGAGGGAGGCCTTCAGATACCTGGACCATCGGGATAGCTTCTGGGTAAGGTAGGACCTGTACATGAAGGACGGGTTGCACCTGAACTGGAGGGTCACAAATGGCCTGTTTGGGAGGTTTGCTTGTGCGATTCTGGCGGGTTTAAACTAGTTTGGCAGGGGGGGTGGGAATCAGGCCACATGTCTGAGAGGGGGTTAGTTGCAGACAGGACAGTGGCAGGATATATTGAACTTATCAGGAAGGTTTCTCACTCGATGAAACAAAGTGATCAGGTAAATTGCATCTGCTTTAATGCAAGGAATGTCCGAAATAAGAGTGACAACCTTCGAGCATGGATCAGTACTTGGGGCTACGATGTCATGGCCATAGCGGAGACGTAGGTTTCACAGGGGCAGGATGCTTGCTTGATGTTCCAGTGTTTAGAACGTTTAAAAATCTTTAGGGGCGGCACGGTGGAGCAGTGGTTAGCACTGCTGCCTCACAGCGCAAGAAAAACGGCTTCAATTCCCACCTCAGGGAACTGTCTGTGTGGAGTTTGCCATTTTCCCCGTGGGTTTCCTCTGGGCGCTTCTGTTTCCTCCCATAATCGAAAAATGTGAAGATATCCTCTTAGATGTAGCGGTAAATGCAGGGGAATGGTTCTGGGTGGTTTGCTCTATGGAGGGTTGGTGTGGACTTGTTCGGCTGATGGGCCGGTTTCCACACTGTAAGTAATCTAATCTAAAAAAGAAAAGGGTGGTGGAAAATGAGGAGACAGTGTACCATTACTTATCAGAGAGTGCATCACAGCTACAGAAATGAAGGTTGTTGAGGAAGATTTGTCTACTGAGTCAATATAGGTGAAGTTAGGAACAGCAAGGGAACAGGCACCACATTTGGAGATTTTCTACAGACCACCTAATAGCAGTAGAAAGATTGAAGATTTCATAGGCGGGAAGATTCTGGGAAAATGCAAAAGTTACAGGATTATTGTTATGGGTGATTTCAACTTTTCCAACATCGACTGGAACCTCCTAAGGTGCAGATGGTATGGATGAAGCCGTTTTTGTCAGGAGTGTTCAAAAGGGTTTCCTTGCTCAGTATGGAGACAGACCGACGTGGGGAGAGGCCATTTTGGATTTGGTGCTCGACTACGAGCCAGGACAGGTGTCAGAAATCACAGTGGGCGACCACTTTGGTGAAAGTGATCACAAATGCCTCACATTTAGCATAGTCTGGTAGAGTAAAAGGAGCAGTTTCGGAGGCAAGATATTTAATTAGGGAAAAAGAAATTATGATGCTATCAGACAGGAGTTGGGAAGTACAGGCTGGGAGCAATTGTTCCACAGAAAGGGCACAGCAGGGACATGTGGAGACTATTTAAGGAGCAGTTGTTGCGAGTGATACACAAATTTGTTCCTCTGAGACAGGTAAGAAGGGGGAAGATTAAGAAACCTTGGATGACGAGAACAGAGGAACGTCTCGTCAAAAGGAAACAGGCAGCTTACGTAAGATGGGGGAAGCAAGGATCTAGCACAGCTTTAGAGGATTACAGGCTTGCTAGAAAGGAGATCAGAAATGGACTAAGGCGAGCCACGGTGGAGCACGAAAAAGGCTTGGCAAGAAGGATGAGGGAGAATTCAAAGGCATTTTTCTCATACGTGAGGAACAAGAGAATAATCAGTGAGGAGTTCGGGCCGATCAGGGATAGAGTAGGAATGTATGCGTGGAGTCTGAGCAGATCGGGGAAACCCTAAATGAGTTTTTTGCTTCGATTTTCATCAAGCAAAGGGAACTTGTTGTAAATGAAAACTTAGAGGAGCTGGGCCAGATCAGTCTTGACCAGGTCAAGATTGATGAAGTTGATGTGCTAGAAATTTTGGAAAACATTAAGATGGATACGTCCCCAGGGCCAGACGGTTCACGGACTTCCCTCCTATTAACATTTTGTTTACATCATTGAAATACTTACTGTACCTTCCCCTGTGAGGAATGATGCAAAATATGGGTGTAAATTATCTGTCGGCTCCCTGTAGCCAATTCTTCAGTCACACCCTCCAATTATCCTCAGTATACTTTCCTAATTAATTTCACCTAAGATCACACACTCATCTTGAACTTTTTTTATATGCTCGGAAAAGCTCGTGCTGTTTGTTTTTGTATTTCTTGCCAATTGACGACATCATGTCTTTTCCCACTTTTCCTCGCTTTTTAGATTCATACAGTCATATAGCGCACAAACAGACCCTTTGGTCCAACTTGTCCATGCTGACCAGGTTTTCCAAACTAGCTAGTCCCATCTGATTGCATTTTGTCCATATGCCTCTAAACTGTTCCCATTCATATGTTTGTCCTAATGAGTTTTAAATGTTGTAGCTGTACTTGCATCTCCCACTCTTCCTCTGACAACTCATTCCATATATACACATCACCCTCTGTGTGAAAACATTGATCCTTCGTCCATTTCAATCTTCCCTTTTTCACCTTAAACCTATGCCTTCTATGATTGAACTCCCCCATCCCGTGGAAAAGACCTTGGCTGGTCACTCTATTCATGCATCTCATGATCTTATAAACTTCCACAATATCATCCCTCAACCTCCTACGCGCTATCTGACACTAACTTTATGAACAAGCATTTAAAGATAAGCACTGCAAATTTAAAGCAGTATTCAAATGGCAGGTAAATGACACTCAGCCCAAGCTTCATACTGTGATTTGTTTTTTCTCCATGTTATAATACTAAGGCAGCAGGAAACTGTTACGAGTACCAACAAGAGGTCAAACACCTGAATTGCTTTGTCCAAATGGGGTGATGATCTCTACAGTGAAAGCGCACCACTGGCCTGAACCATGTTAGAAGGGGAATTCTTGTACCACACAGTCAGCGTGCAGTTGCCTTTAGCAGAGTGAGATGAAGGCTGAGTATACCTTTTGAAATTTGGATCACAGTGTGAATTCAGTGCAAAGTGGGAGAGGTGTTTTCAATAAGGTTTACTCAAAGAAGGAAACTTTCCGGAGTGAGATGTGTGGGAGGTGTAAAACAGCATGAATGGAGAGGCCGAGCCACACTGACACCAAAGACTAAGTGACAACACTAAACGCAGCTTGATGCTACTGAAGAGTAGGTAGACTTGATCAAGGAGATTCAGGTGAAGTGATGAGGGACCATAATGTAAGAGAATATACTCTACAATTTGAGAGGGAGAACCTGGAATCACGAAGGGGACACAAGCAGGGAAGAGGATGGAGCAGAATGGCAGCAGTTTCTGGGGGGAATTCGGAAAGCATAGCTGAAATTCATGCCTAGCATCTGCTTCTGGCCCCTGAAATAAACATCCTAAATCTGGAGCTGCACTAATGCTCATCAATGGTATCCTTGAGAGCCTTTGTCAACCATGGGTGCTTCATCTTCTTATCGAGTTCTTGTTTTGAACAGAAACAATAATTACTGAGCGGTTTGAGATATCTGTTTGAATGTCTGCTCACGTATACTCACTGGCCTTCCTCTGGGTCTATTTTCACATTCCGTTTCAGACCAGATGTGAGGTCGAAATCCTCAAATTAGATGCCTGGTTCATTTCAATCATTCAGGGGGAACTTCTGCCTCTGGCTGAACAGCGGAGGCTGACTCCATTCTCCAAGTTTCTGCATCTCTGTTGCTTCTGTTTGACGATGCCACATTCCTGTGAGCTGCGTCTAACGTGACCTCATTTTCCTTCAAACCAGAAATCCCCGAACTCTGGTGGACAGGGCCTTCAGCTATGACTGTCCCATCTCCCACGGTATTGCCCTCAATCCGTCCCCTCCATCCCAGAACAATGATAGATCGCTCCTTGACAACATTTCCTCCTGCACGAAAATCCACATTCACATATTCATCTTACGCCATTTCCACCATCTCCAGTAGGTCAGCATCATCAAACACATCTTCCCCTCCCACCCACTGTCAGTATTTCACAGGGACCATTCCATCTGTGTCACCGTCCATCACCCCGAACGTTTCCCCACTCCCCCATCGCACCATCCCATGCAATTACAGAAGCTGCAAC
>NW_025215341.1:41715-51357 GCF_004010195.1 Chiloscyllium plagiosum
CTAACATTTCAGCCCTGGGCTGCTGCAATGTTCCAAGGCAGCACAACCCAAGCTCGAGTAACAACTCCCTTTACATTTTCGTACGTTACCGCCTTTAGGAGTTAACGTACAATTTCATAATTTCATAGTCTGACCCCATTATAACTGTTCTCCAATTTCCGTACAATCTCTCTCCTGGCCTCCCTATGACCTTATGTGGTTGTATCTTCTTTATCTTTCACTGAATAGAGAGAACCCCTTTTCCCCATTCACATCTTAATTTAAAGCTATTTCACATGATCTTCTCGTTCACCACTACTAAAAGCATGTTTATCTTTTGCCATACCCTCTTTTACCGGCAAGCCTCTCCCCACATCTGTCAAGGGATTATAAAGGTCATTTTCCAATCCTTTTCAGTTCTGAAGATGTGTCATACTGCACTTGAAAGGCTAACTCTGTTTCTCTGTCTCTGCAGATGACGCCAGACCTGTTGACTTTCTCTGGAAATGAATAGGCTCACAACAAGTTTTCAATTAAACAAATAACCATGGATACTGGAAATGAAAATGCAAAAATTGCTGGAGAAAATTGGAGCTTTGTAGAATGGTCACTGGTCCAGAAAGATTAACTCTGCTTTCACTCCACAAGATGCTGCCAGACCCGCCGAGTTTCGTCAGCAATTTCTGTTTTTGAACAAGTTCCATAGACGTGTGTTAAAGCTGCTCAAACGCTCTGTCTCACACGGAATGCACTGGGATGTGACCGATAATGCAAAGTGCACAAATTCCTTGATCTGAAACTGCATAAGGCTGGCATCTCTGTCACTGCAGAGCTCTTAATCATGCTCAGGGAGAGAAACAGAGGGGAACACATTCACATCAAACACAGAACATGGCATTGGGGGACTGGAAAATATTCAGATGCATATGTTAAGGGGTTTAAGTAAAGTAACAAATTGGAGGCGCGACATCAGGGAGAGACCCTCAGCAGAATCAGAATAGGAAAATGGAAGTGTTACCACATCAGAAACCAGTTTAAGACACTGAGTACCGGGCTGATGTGTGAATGGGTCTTGGTGTAAACTGGGGGACGTCGGTAGAATTGAATTGAACATATTGGAGCTCAAAGTGGGCATTCATGTGGTGCTTGAGGAACACACCCACTCTGTCTGTAGAAATAACCCTGATCTTCTCATTGCTTCCCATTTCAATAACTTACCTTGCTCTCAGACTAACATTTCAGCCCTGGGCTGCTGCAATGTTCCAATGCAGCACAACCCAAGCTCGAGTAACAACTCACTTTACATTTTCCTACGTTACAGCCTTTAGGAGTTAATGTACAATTTCATAATTTCATAGTCTGACCCCATTATAACTGTTCTCCAATTTCCGTACATTCTCCCTCCTGGCCTCCCTATGACCTTGTGTGGTTGTATCTTCTTTATCTTTCACTGAATAGAGAGAACCCCTTTTCCCCATTCACATCTTAATTTAAAGCTATTTCACATGATCTTCTCGTTCACCACTACTAAAAGCATGTTTATCTTTTGCCATACCCTCTTTTACCCGTCAAGCCACTCCCCACATCTGTCAAGGGATTATAAAGCTCATTTTCCAATCCTTTTTAGTTCTGAAGATGTGTCATACTGGACTTGAAAGGCTAACTCTGTTTCTCTGTCTCTTCAGATGATGCCAGACCTGTTGAGTTTCTCTAGAAATGAATAGGCTCACAACAAGTTTTCAATTAAACAAATAACCATGGATGCTGGAAATGAAAATGCAAACATTGCTGGAGAAAATGGGAGCTTTGTAGAAGGGTCCCTGGTCCAGAAAGATTGACTCTGCTTTCACTCCACAAGATGCTGCCAGACCCGCCGAGATTCGTCAGCAATTTCTGTTTTTGAACAAGTTCCATAGACGTGTGTTAAAGCTGCTCAAACGCTCTGTCTCACACGGAATGCACTTGGATGTGACCGATAATGCAAGGTGCACAAATTCCATGATCTGAAACTGCATAAGGCTGGCATCTCTGACACTGCAGAGCTCTTAATCATGCTCAGGGAGAGAAACAGAGGGGAACACATTCACATCAAACACAGAACATGGCATTGGGGGACTGGAAAAGATTCAGATGCATATGTTAAGGGGTTTAGGTAAAGTAACAAATTGGAGGCGCGACATCAGGGAGAGACCCTCAGCAGAACCAGAATAGGAAAATGGAAGTGTTACCACATCAGAAACCAGTTTAAGACACTGAGTACCGGGCTGATGTGTGAATGGGTCTTGGTGAAAACTGGGGGACGTCGGTAGAATTGAATTGAACATATTGGAGCTCAAAGTGGGCATTCATGTGGTGCGGTAGAATCACAGCAGCAGCAGAATTGTATTCAACTACAATCTGTAACATTTTCCCCAGGGTAATCCCTCATTCTACCATTACCATCAAGCTGATCTATGGGTCAGCGACGAGTGCGGGTGGACATGTTAGGGTTCGGAACCATGTGTACCTAAACCTGATGACAACCCATTTAAGCTACCGCACTTGACTGGTTACATTCGCAACAGCAGGACTAACATCTGACACAGAGGGCGAAATGATCCCTTGACTAACAGATCATATCGAAGTTGTGCAGTGCTGCCACATCCAGACATAAATGTCGATGGACTATGACATAAATGTCGATGGACTATTAAACAACTCACTGGAGGAGAGGATTCCTTAAATATCGCCATCCTAAATAACGGGACAGCGCTGTACATCAGTGTAAAAGACATGGTTGTATTATTTGCACCGTCCTCAGCAGAAGTGTTGAGTTGATGATCCACCTCACCCTCGCCATGCTGCCCGCAGAATCACAGATTCCAGTCTTTAATCGATCTGATTCACTGTATGTGACATGAAGAAACAGCTGAACACAATAGATACGACAAAGGCAATGGGCCCCGACACCATTCCTGCAATATGACTGAAGACTTGTGCTGCACAACAAGCCGTGTATCTGGGGCAGGTGTTTCATTCCAGCTCCAACTCTGACATCTCCCTGGCAATGTGGAAAATAACTCAGTTACGTCCAATCCCATAACAATGGAATAACTACAGTCAGACCATTTACCATGCCTTGAGTCCCATCGCAATGGTCACATTGGTGGGAGTTCTTTCTGGCAGATCTGTCAAGCAGCACAGAAATAACCTGCTCAGTGTGGTGTCAGATAGGTCCCCATGTGGAGATGGTGCTGTTGTGGAAATATCACTGGATTACTAATCCAGACCAAGCTAATGCTCTGGCAGGTGGTGGAAGTTATAATTAATAAAATATCGAGACGTAAAACCTGGAGTCATGAACAGTGACCTTGAAGCCAATGTCGATTGTAAACACTAATTTCCTTCCTCAATATACTTTCAGGAATTGAATCTCGGGTGCTTTCCTGGTCTGGCCTAAAAGTGAATCCAGATATACAGATATGTGGAAAACTCGTCAATGGTCTCAGAAACGGCCAAGCAAGACACTCTATTGTATCAAACTGCTCCGAAGTCTTAAAGGATAAAGCCGTACAGATCACCCGGCACCAACCTCAGTATTGGAACGGGAAACACTATCCTATTGACCCTGCAGAGACCTCCTTCCTAAAATCTGAGAGCTGGTGGTTTCACACAGACTGCACAGAAACATCGGGAAAGGAGTAGTTCATTCAACACACAGAGCATCCTCCATTCTAGTTCATGGTGAAAATCTCCTCAATTCAGTTTTCAACACACATATCCTTTAGCATGTTTAATCATCAGAACACATAAAATAGGAACTACTGTATTCGCTTTGGTCCATCAATTTTGGTTCTCC
The DNA here is from genome assembly GCF_004010195.1 of Chiloscyllium plagiosum. Classification (NCBI taxonomy): domain Eukaryota; kingdom Metazoa; phylum Chordata; class Chondrichthyes; order Orectolobiformes; family Hemiscylliidae; genus Chiloscyllium; species Chiloscyllium plagiosum. Next base: position 45,533 of record NW_025215341.1, read on the forward strand.
ATTCAATATACAGGCAGTTATCCAATAAGGTGAGTTTATTAAACGCAATTTCGCTGCAACACAATTAGTGAATTGAGCCCCTTTCTTTATAAAACGAGTTCCCGTTCACTGTTATGGGAGTCCGTCTCTGGCACCAGCTGAACAGCAAATCCCAGCCTCAGGATCCCTCTGTCTGCCAAATGCACCCTCAGTGTGTTCAGATAAAGCAGGAATGTAATCCGCTCTGCAAGCCTTGAAACTGTGCCTGAATGTGGGATTTGTAGTCTACATTTAGAAGGAACTTTATTTCAAACCGGGAGGGGAATATTTTGGAGAGAACTGTAATTCTGCATCACGTGGTCTGTCAGCCCGCGCGATTTCTGGTGAAGATCTTGGTGAAAGGTACAGGGCTGTAGTCAGTGACTGTAGTGTTAAAGTGTTGCATTTACTGTACTAATTCATTACAATATACGGTTTAAAGATTTATGTAGCCTGTGCTATTGTTTGCGTTAGGCCAACTATTATTTTTGTTTTGATTTTTACTTGTAATTTGGGGGGTTGCACCGAAGCCTGTTTTTTCCATTGGCCCCATTATTTATATTGCACCGTTTTCTATAATACGGTATTCCACAGGAACACAGCTGCCACAGTATCGGATAACTACCTGTAAGTATTGCTGATTCTATATCTCCACACCAATTCCTGCACTCTCCCCATCCCTTCTGTGTCCTGAAATCCTTATTTATATTCAGTACCTTAGCGTTCACAGCCTGATCAGGGAAATAATCTCCCAAGTTCACCAATCTCTGAGTGCAGACATTTAGTTTCGTCTCAACGCACTTTGGCCTGGCTGTACCCAATACTGTGAGCCCGTGTTTTGGACATCCCACCCAGGGAAATTATCATCCCTGCTTCCAATCTGTCTCGCCATGTCAGAGTTTTATATAGTTCACCCATTTTCCTAAACCTCATGGAATACAGGCTCAGTCGCCCCAAACTCTGTTCCCACAACAAACCTGTCATCCCAGAGATCAGTCTGGTCATCCTTCGCTGCTCTCCCTCAATGTCAGGTTTGTCCTTTATTAGGTAAGGAGACCAAAACTGTACACAATACTGCACAATGTTCAAGATGGGGGTCTCACCAAGGGCCTGTACAGCTGCAGTAAGACGCCCTTACTCCTGGACTCAAATCATCCTGAAATGAAGGTCAGCACACCATTCATTTTCAACAAAATTGTGTATTCCCGTGACAGCTGAGCCTGCTCTAACCTGAGTGGGAACCTTACAACAAGCTGGTAAAGTGTGGCTGCTGCTGTACAGGGTCTTAGTGAGATCACGTCTGGAGTAATGTGCACAGATTTAATCTCCTCACTAAGAAAGGGTATTGGTATTAACTCAGATATTATTCCCTCAACTGATTTCTGCAATGAAGGTGTTAATTATAGAATCCCTTCAGTGTGGAAGCAGACCATTTGACCCATCGACTCCACGGTGATCCTCCGAAGGCCATCCCATACAAACCCCATTCTCCAAACCCCTTCCCAACCCAATCTCTGCAATCTAGCATTTTCCAGAACGAATCCACTAACTGGCACATCTGGGGACTGTGGGAGGAAACTGCAGTACACGACAAACACCCTTGCAAGCACAGGGAAAATGCGCAAACTCCACACAAACAGTGACGCGAGACTGAAATTGAACCCAGTTCTCTGGTGCTGGGAGGCAGCAGTGCTAACCACTGAGCTACCCACTGTGCGCAACGCAACCTGCCTGCACAATTCAACACTCGAAATGTGGCATAACAGCAGGGAGATTCCATAAGTCCCCAAACTTGTCATTGTGCAACAGGATGAGGACAATGATATCTTGAGTGGCTTGCTCAGGAACAGGCGCAGGACATGGAAGACATCGAAGCGAAAGTGTAGGATCACCAGGAGGACATTCAGCCCATCGTGTCTGTAAAGCAGGAACACAATGAGTCCAATCAGCCACCCATGCATCTTACACAGCAATTGGAGCCGATCTTTTACAGCCTCGTGCCTATTTCACAGGAATTGAAACGGACTGTCGAGGTTATGGAAAGGGAAGAAGTTAGGATAACCAACTTCAATCGGGAATGAAAAGTTATGAGCAAACGATTGAAGACAAATTGTTTGAATCTGTTATTAAGGAATTAACAACGGGAGACTTTGAAAGTCAAACCACAACCCATCAAAGTCGACATGATTGTATTAAGGATAAATCATAGAACAATGATTTTCCGAACTTTTACCTTAGCTGTAGTCTCCCGGGTTCACCTCAACTCGGCCGCTGCTCCCACTCATGTTTGAATGATTTTCCGAACTTTATTTTAATTAAAACGTGTGACAAACAAGTTGAATAACGGGGATCTGAAAGATGTATTATATCTGGAATTCAAGAAGGCAATGCTTGACGAAAGATTAGTATGGAAGTCAAGAGCACATGAGTTAGGACAATTTATTTGCTTGGAGAGAAAATTGGCTAACCAATAAAAAAAAAAACATGATTTCGAGGTGCGAGCTTTGGACTGGGTTGAGTAAAGTCAATAATCATATGGCATCAGGTTATAGTCTGACGGGTTAATTTGAAAACACAAGCTTTCATTGTCCTTGCTCCTTCGTCAGGTGTTAGAGAGAAAAGACCTTAGGCACAAAATTTATAAGGAAAAGATGAAAGGCTTGTACAACACATGCACATGAATTGAACACATCTAAGATGGTTGCTAAATCTTTAATCGGTTAGAATGGAGATGCAGATATTGATTGATGAATATGCAAATCCAAGAGTTCCTTTCAAGTCCTGCCTGGAGATACCTTCAAGTATTATCGATGTAAAGGAGGTGACCCCTCCAGTCAGATATCGCATTTTAGGCATGTTTGGAGTCTGTATGTGTCTTCACCTGGAACCAGACTAGGTTTATTTCCAAAGTAGGAGTTAATAAAATATCATATTGACAGACTGTCTACAAATTGTATTCTTTTGAGAAAATATAATGCATCTGGAAATACAAACCAGCAAATGAAAATTCATCTTACAGATTAGATGTGTGTGTGTTTGCGCGCACGTGCGTGTGTGTGATTGGGTTGGAGTGCAAGACATTTCTGTAGTGCAAGTATAGTAGCAATATGCTAGCAAAGGTTCCCACTCCACAAGGTGGAGTGTCTGTGGGAAGGATAGAGAGTGTGTGTGTGCGTTTGTGAGAGAGTGAGGGGGAGTATGCAAATTAGATTACTTACAGTGTGGAAACAAGTCCACACCGCCCCGCGGGGGGTGCAACCCCACCCATACCCAACACTACGGGCACAATTTAGCATGGCCAATTCACCTGACCTGCACATCTTTGGACTGTGGGAGGAAACCGGAGCACCCGGAGGAAACCCACGCAGAAACAGGGAGAACGTGCAAACTCCACACAGTCAGTCGCCTGAGGCGGGAATTGAACCCCGGTCTCTGACGCTATGAGGCATAAGTGCTAACCACTGTGCTGCCGTGCCTTTGGGAGGGAGAGAGAGGGTATGCGTGCGTGTGAGAGTGGGGAGAGTGTGTTTGTGTGCATGTGAGAGATGGAGAGTGTGTTTGTGTGCGGGAAGTAGAGGGTGAATTTGCATGGGTGTTTTTAAAGGGGAGAGGGAAAGGATGTGTGTCGCCTCGTTAAAACACAGGCAGGTTTGGCAGATCCCTTTCCCCATAAACACTCTGTGGTTTCAGAGCTCCCCCTCTCTGCAGCCTCTGCTCCATTTGTTGTTCATGTTGCAGACCCAGATGCTGTAACTACATTCCCCATGCTCCATCCAGAGTTGGTTCAACAAATCCTCAGGTCTCCCTGAATGTCTAAGGCAGCTCACAGCACAACCTCCAGCAAACCATCTCCATCACCTCCACTAACCTTTCCATGACACGAGGCAGTCAGATGCCCCTCAGCTCCTGTTCCTTGACAATAATACTCGAGGGGTTTCCTCATGTTATGGTCTGCACAATCAACTGAGAGGGACATACACAGGCCTTCAGAGGTCAGGCACAGACCAAGTTTCAAAGACGTGTCTCAAAGCTGCTGGAACCCTCTTTCCAACTTGGAGCAACAGCCTGCCACATACTATTTCATTTTTTACTGAGCTTCACAATGCGAGCACTCGATACACTCGGGAGTGAAAAAACAACACCAGGGAAAGGTACAGAAAAACAAACAATTAATTAACTGATAACATGTTGTGAAACTATGGATAAGGAGACAGGGGAGTGAGAGTAACTGGAGAAGTGAGACAATGGTGGGTCCAATCACAAGAATTGGAGCATTCAATAAAATTACTGCCAGATCGGTTGAAATGGTTAGTTACATCAAATTGTGAATCTGTCTCACAGAACCATCCAAGACACCATAAACTGGGACAAGGGACTAGCCAGAATGGAGAGCTGTGCAGATCATGCTAGTGGACTACTCTATAAACTGGACTACAGCATGGGAACCATTGCAAACCTTTGCCACTATATTGCTACTATACTTGCACTACACGAATGTCTTGCATGGCAAGATGAGTAACCCATGCAGTGACAGTAAATGGACTCCCACAAATGTATGGCTCTGTACCTCCACTGCCGAAATATGAAATAAGAGATTGTGAGTGTGTGTGTGTGTGTGTCTGTGTGTGTTGGTGCTAAGACAAGGGACTAGCCAGAATTGAGAGCTGTGCAGACCATGCGAGCGGACTACTCTATAAACTGGACTACCTGCCCAGCATGGGAACCATTGCAAACCTTTGCCAATATATTGCTACTATACTTGCACTACAGAAATGTCTTGCATGGGAAGATGAGTAACCCATGCAGTGACAGTAAATGGACTCCCACAAATGTATGGCTCTGTATCTCCACTGCCGAAATATAAGATAAGAGATCGTGTGTGTGTGTCTGTGTCTGTGTCTGTGTCTGTGTGTGTGTGTGTGTGTGTGTGTGTGTGTGTCTGTGTTTGTTGGTGGCAGTAGATATGAAAATTATTATTTGAGAGAGATTAGACATAGAGGAAATTAGTTTAAATGTGAACAACTGACAGGGTTTTGTGTCATTAAACGAGGGAGACTGAGGACCGTGTTATAGACAGAGGTGACAACATGCTTGTGAATACTAAAGTAAAGGCATTGCCAGACCCAACAACAATATAAAGCAATCCGTACAGGAATGATGGGATTTTGGTCTGCCTTTAGATACAAGCCATGGAATACCGACTCAGATTTGGTTAAACAACAGCAGATTATTGGCTTTATTAAGATTGTGTTTCATAGCTGAAGGTTCAAACAGCAGATGGGATGAACCAGTGAAGTATATTCTGCAGTTGTCAATAGTTAAAATTAAGAATGGTCAGGATATGGTGTCAGTAATCAGCTTGTGGACAAAGGGATCACCGTAGTTGTGACTCGTCTGTTTCAGCCTCATTTATTGTCCAGATATGAGATGGAGTCAGAGGAAGGAAATGGAGTTTGCATCCAGAGCAGAAGACAGTGACCTCCAAGCTTTCAATATTTAAATAGCAAGCGCAGTGATGCAATGAATCCTGGTTCATACTTGAAAGTGAGTAGGTCAACCAACAAGGTCCAGTGCCAGAACTAAAGAAGGAGAGAAAGAATGAACAAGTTCACTGTTGTTTGTTGTGGTTTGGACCGTGAATACTTACAGAGTAGAGTAAATGAAAAGAACAGTAATATATTCGCACATGGTTAATGCAAATAATATATCGACAGTGAAACTTACCAGGGACACCAACAATAACCAGGATAGGATAATAAAAACATTGAATAATGTAAAGTGCATATCTGATCCGCGATGCTAACGAC
>NW_025215341.1:55430-66394 GCF_004010195.1 Chiloscyllium plagiosum
AACCCGCATTCCAAGGTCTCTTTGTTCAGCAACACTCCCCAGGACCTTACCATTAAGTGTATATGTCCTGCCCTGATTTGCATTTCCAAAATGCAGCACGTCCCATTTATCTAGATTAAAAACCATCTGCCAATTCTCAGCCCATCTGCCCATCTGATCAAGATCCCATTGTACTCTGAGTTAAACCTTCTTTGCTCTCCACTACACCATCAATTTTGGTTTCAGCTGCAAACTTAGCAACTATTGCTGCAATGTTCACATCCAAATGATTTATGTGAATAGTGAAAAGTAGCGGATCCAGTACCAACCCTTGTAGCACACCAATGGTCACAACCCTTCTGTTCGAAAAACAATCCTTCACCACCACCCTCTGTCTCCTGCCTTCGGACTAATTATTATACCTATGGCTAGTTCTCCCTGTATTCCATATGAACTAAACTTGTTAATCTCCCTACCATGCAGAAAGTTGTCAAATGCCTTACTGAAGTCGATAACAACAATATACACCTCTGCCTCAATGAATCCTCTTAGTCACTTCTTCAAACATACTCAGTCAATTTAGTGAGACACAACTTTCCATGCTTCGAGCCATGTTGCCTATTACTTATCAATCTTTGCTTTTCAAATTCCATGCAAACCTTGTGCCTCATAATCCTTACCAACAACTTGCCCTCCACTGAAGTCAGGCTCACTAGCTTTTCCTTACCATCCTACTTAAACATTGTCAGTAATCGCACCAAGTTCGCAAGCCTCCTATCTTCCAGAATCTCATCTGTGACAATTGACGATGCAAATATCTCAGCAATGGGCCCATCAATCACTTCACTCGCTTCCCACAGTGTTCTAGGGTACATCTGATCAGGTCCTGGAGATTTTCCCACCTTTACGGGCTTTACGAACTCCAGCATCTCCTTCTCTGTAATGCAGGTACTTTTCAACATGTCACGGTTTATTTCCAAAGTTCTTTAGCTTCCATGTCCTTCTGCACAGCCAATACTGACTCGCAATGCTTGTTTAGTATCACCTCCATCTCCTACGGTTTTGCACATCGGCAACCTTGCTGATCTTTAAGTGGCCCACAACTCTCCTGAGTTACTCTTTTGTCCTTAATGTATGTGTAGAGTCCCTTTGGATTCTCCTTAACCCTATTTGCCAGAATTATCTCATGTCCCCTTTATGGCTTCCGGATTTCCCTCTTATGTATACTCCTACTAGCTTTCGACCCTTCTCGACAGTCACTTTAAATCTGGAATTAAGAGCCAAATGACGATGATGAATCCATTTTCGATTTTTGGAAAAGCCCATCAGGTTCGCTGATGGCTTTGAAGGAAGCAAACTGCCTCCTTACCCGGCATGGGTTACATGTGACTCCAGACCAACAACAATGTGTTTGTGTTGGGTAATGAATGCAGGCCCAACTAGTGATACCCGCATCCCGTGAATGAGTACTGAAAAAAACCTTGACTCCTGCTCTCTCTCTCTCTCTTTCTCTACCTGACATATGCTTCCCTCTTATTTGTAACCTGACACTCAATTTCTCCAGTCCTCCAGCATTCTTATACCGACCAGCCTTGCCCTTCACTCTAACAGGGATAGACTGTCTCTGTGATTTTGACATCTCATTTTTGAAGGTTTCCCTTTCTCAGCTGGCCCCGTAACTGCGAATATCTGTTCCATACCCGTTTGGAAGTTCTTGCTAATATCATCAAAATTGGCCTTCCTCCAATTTAGAGCATTATCTTTTAAACCCAGTTCGTCCTTTTCCATCTCTATTTTAAAACTAGTAGAATTATGATTATGTGTCCAAAAGTGCTTCCTCACTGATACCTCAGTCTCCTGCCCTGCCATATTTCCCAAGAGGAAGGTGAAATTGAGTTGCTTCTCTGTGATGGAAAGCATTGATCAAGCAGCTGCAACGTTGTAACTGGGAATGGGGTCAACAGTATCTTCGTCTCATTGGGCTGAATCGAACAATAAATTATCTCAGTGCCATTTTCATTGAGTGTGACAGAGGGATTGTCTGCACAACGTCGAGCTAGTTTCCTGGTGCTACCTTATCGAACTCACCTCATTAACTACTTCCCCTTCCCATGGTGCACCTCTCATTCAATACCAGCCCTATTCTCCCACCCATCACGGCTGGAGGTACTCACCATCGCACTAATACCCTTGGATATTATGTTATCCCTGGCATTGGTGCCATCTTTAAAAGTCCAGTGGGCACACAGTTGAGCTTTTTTGATGTCGGAGCTGGTTTGTACAGTTTACCCCGAGCATGGCAGATAAGGGGCACGGAGGTCCTGGTGGATGGGCTAGCACAGAGGGGGACCATTCTCTTCCCAGAAGGGGCTTACATTATCGGACACACCTGGAGTGGTCTGAGCTCACCACCCAGCTCAGTGCAGTACCTGCGGTCTGAAGAAATGCCCAGCAATACAGCACAACCATCAATAACCTGCCCCGTTCTTTCAGGATAAGGGTCACCGTATTCTCTCTGCTCCTTCACGCTCACTGTATATCTGTTGCAGCAGCGACCCAAAACAATGTGCATGCTTCACCACTCTCACTGCTGCTTGCAATACCGTCCCTCTCTCTCTCTTTCTCCCCATTATCCCCCCTCCCTCGCCACACGCACACACTAATAACATTGCATGGATACGCCACTGTGGACTGACTCCTTCCAGACACCTCACCATATCTCCCCCCAACTACACCAGCACTAACAGCAGGGGTACCCACTCCCACCCTCCCTCCCTCCCATTCCAGGAGAAACAGCCTGGAATAGACAGAAATGACCAAGCCTCATGTGGAGATTCTGAACTATCCACGTCCCACCTATTGAGTAAGGAGCAATATTCAGTGAATGGCAATTCTCACTTTAAACTCACTGTCAGTTCCGTTTACCCTCCCGGCACAATTAGAAGCCGTGGCCCTGATGCCATCTCCCTTTTGTGTCGGGCTGTTACAGATGGAATCCCCACGGTCTCGGTGGGCAGGAAGGTGGACTCACATCACATTGTCTCCGTCACATCTCAGGAAGGGAGCACGGAAACTCCCTCGTACACCTCCTCCTGTAAACAGCTCAGATGCTAAAACTAATCTGTGAGATATACTGCTCTCCCCACCTGTCCTGACATCTTCAATAATCGGTTCTCATATACACCCTGGGCCCCCTGTTCCTGCACCTCCTTTATAACGGTACAACCTATTTTATGTTGTCTTTCAATGTCCTTTCTACTAAAGAGCATCACCTCACACTGCGCTGCATTGATCCTCATCTGCCATACACCTGAACACTACACCAATTTATAACTTTCCTGTTGGAGTTCCACAACATTCTCAACAAACTTTACAATTCTTTCAGGTTTGGTATCTGCAAATATTGAAATTGTCCTACAGTCACACTCCACCCAAAAATAATGACACACACCAGACAGAGCGAGTGAAATATTGACACACTCCCCATGTCTGTATTACTGTCAATGTATAGTGAAAGCCTCTATGTGTCTGTATTCGTGTGTGTATCTGTGTGGGGCGGGCTTGGCAGTCTGTGATGTTTAAAGTGATGTAATATCCCCCGATATGAGTTCTGAGTAAGGGTCACTCGATCCAAAACGTGAACTTTCATTTTTGTCCAAAGATGCTTCCAGAGCTGCTGAGATTTCTGTTGTTGTCAATCTCTGTTGCACCCCCACCCCGATGCCCCACCTCACTGTAGTCGTGGTGCTGAAGTGTGTAAACGACCAGGGATTCAGTCTGAGAGGGAGAGAGAGAGGGCAGCAGATCACCGCACAATCCAACCTGAATTTTGATTGCACCAAACACACACACTCGCGCATACACGCGCGCTCGAAAATACATACACGCACATGCACACACTCGGTTGGTTTGGAGAGGATTGTCATTGCACTTAGGCCCTCCGAGTGGAACACAATCATGTGGAGAAATGTCTGCCCTCTTTCGGCAATGTGGAAATGGTTTGTCACTGGGTAGTATTTCCAACACACAGTGTACACATTAAAGCATATTTCCATCGCAATTATAACGAACCAATTCCGAGTGAGCCGTTTTCCAAGGTGATGAGATTAATTTTAATGCACTTCCTTTGACTTGGAATTATTAATGTTTTACTCTTACAAGTAATCTTACCTTTGAGAAAGGATTGAAACGACCTAAACCAGACCAGCAGATTGTGGACTTGTATCACTTGAAAGAAAAGAGGGAAAGGGAGGGGAAGGGAGAGTAGTTTTGACCCCGTTTCAGTGATTCACACCAAAAACAAGGAGAGTTCCCATTGCACAGAGATGCAGAGACAGAGATCCACACACTAATGCAGGAACATATGTACCAAGCACAGAGAGATAGACATGTGCACAGAGGTTGGCAGAGACATATATAGACACACAGGAATAGACAAACACGAACAGAAGTGTGCAGATACATACTTGGACATACAAACACACATAGACTCATCGAGTTTTTCAGGGTATTGGCAAACAGGCCTATCGGCGCATAAGTCCATGCTGACTATAATCCCAAACTAAACCAGTCCCACCTGCCTGCGCTTGGCCCAAATTTGTCCAAATGTTCTCTTATTCGTATACTTAACCAAATACGTTTTAAATGCTATAATTTCACCCACAATCTATCACTTCCTCAGGAAGTTAATTCCCTTCACGAACCACATGCTGTGTAAAAAAATGAATCACCTCAGAGGTCCTGATCAGGTGGACCCAAGACATTTGTAGGAAGCTAAGGAAGTGATTGCTGGGTCCCTTGCTGAGATGTTGCCATCATCAATAGCCACAGGTGAGATGCTGGAAGTCATGAGTTTGACTAATAATGCTGTTAAACAAAATAGAAAGAAAAGCCAAGAACTATAGATTGGGGAGCCTGACATCAGTGGTGGGCACTGTGTTGGAGGGAATCATGAGCTACAGGATTTAAATTCATTTGGAAAGGCAAGGACTGATTAGGGATAGGCAAAAGTGAGGATTACAGATGCTGGAGATCAGAGTCCAGATGAGAGTTGTATTGGAAAAGCACAGCAGGTCAGGCAGCATCTGACGAACAGGAAAATCGACGATCTGGACAAAAGCCCTTTATATGGATAGTGAAATGGGGGTGTGCGTGGATAATCATTTCTCACTAATTTGATTTTGTTTTTGTTGAGAAGTCACGGACAGGATTGATGACGGCAGAACGCTGGATGTGATCTATATGGACTTCAGTTAGGCATTCGACATAACTCCCCATGGAGTCTGGTTAGCAATATTCGATCACATGGGATACAGGGAGAATTACCCGGTTGGATACAGAACTGGCTCAAAGGTAGAGGACAGACAGTGTTGGTGGAGGGTTGTTTTGCACACTGGAGGCCTGTGACCAGTGGAGTGCCACAAGGATCTGTGCTGGGTCCGTTACCTTTCGTCATTTATATACATGATTTCGATATGAACATAGGACAGTTAGTAAGTTTGCAGGTGACATAAAAATTGGAAGTATAGTGGCCAGCAAAGAAGGTTACGTCAGATTACGACGGGATCTTAATCAGATGGGCCAATGGACCGAGGAGTGGCAGACAGTGTTTAATTTAGATAAATGTGAGATGCTGCATATTGGAAAGGCATATCAGGGCAGGACTTATACACTTACTGGTAAAGTCCTGGGGAGTGTTGCTGATCAAAATGATCTCAGAGTACAGGTTTATACTTCCTTGAACGTGGATTTGCAGGAAGATAGGATAGTGAAGAATGTATTTGATATGTTATTGGTCAGGTGCATTGTGTATATGCGTTAGGAGACTGGATTACGACTGTACAGGACATTGGTTCGGCCACGTTTGGAATACTGTATGCAATTCTGATCTCCCTGCTCTGTAGGAAGGATGTTGTGAAACTTGAAAGGGTTCAAGAAGGGTTTACACTGAGGTTGCCATGTTTGAAGGGTTTGGGTTGCGTGAGAATCTGAATAGGCTGAGACTGTTTTCCCTGGAGAATCAGAGGATGAGGGTTGATGTTAGAGGTTAGTAAAATCATGGGTGCAATGGATAGATTGAAAAGCCAAAGTCTTTTCCCTAGGGTAGTGCAGTCAAAACCTAGAATGCAAAGGTTTAAGGCGGGATGGGAAAGACAAAAAAAGGGCTCTAATGGGCAACATCTTCATGTAGAGAATGGTCCGTGTGCAATGAGCTGCCAGAGGAAGGTATTGAGGCTGGCACAATTACAACATTTAACAGGCATCTGGATGGACAGATATATGGGAAGCTTTTAGATGGAAATTGACCAAATGCCGGCAAATGGAAGGAGAATAATTTTGGCTATCTGGTTGGTATGGACACGTTGGACCAAAGGGTCTGTTTCCATGCTATACAGCTCTATGACGCTATGACTTTTAAGAAACTTCCTCCTCTTATCTCAAAACAATCCCCCACTCGAGGGAAAAGACAGCTACCATTCAAAATTACCGATACTGCTCATGATATTATAAACCTCTACAAGGTTACCTCTCAGCCTCCTACGCTGCAGTAGAAAGTGTCCGAGTCTGTTGAGCCTGTCCTTATAATTCAAACACTCCATTCCCAGCAACATCCTGATAAATCTCTTCTGATCTCTCCCCAACTTGATAATATTCTCGATAAAACATGGCGACCAGAACTGCACACAGTCCTCCAGGACATGCCTCATGAATGTCCTCTGCAACCTGAACATACCGCCCCAACTCCTGTACTCAAAGGACTGTCCACTGTTATTCGTCATTTATATAAATGATTTGGATGTGAACATAGGAGATATAGCTAGTAAATTTGCAGATGACAGCAAATTTGGAGGTGTAGTGAACAGTTAAGAACGTTACCACAGAGTAAAATGGAATCTTGTTCAGATGGGCCAGTGGACTGAGGAGTGGCAGTAGAAGATATATTAAGATAAATGAGAGGTGCTACATTTTGGAAAAGCAAATCAGAGCAGGACTTATACACTTAATGATAAAGTCCTTGAGAGTGTTGCTGAACAAAAAGCCCTTGGTGTACAGAGTCATATTTCCTTGAAAGTAATGTTGCAGGTAGAAAGGATAGTGAAGTAAGTGTTTAATATGCTTTCCTTTATTATTCAAACCACTGAGTACAAGAGTCGGGAGGTCATGTTGCGTCTGTACAGGACATTGGTTAGGCCACTTTTGCAATATTGTGTACAATTCTGGTCTCATTCCTATCGGAAAGATATTGTGAAACTTGGAAGGCTCAGAAAAGATTTACCAAGATGCTGCCAGGGCTGGAGGATTTGAGCTACAGGGAGAGCCGGAATAGCCTGGGGCTGCTTTCTCTGAATCATTAGCGGCTGAAAGGTGAATTATAGAGGTTTATAAAATCATGAGAGGCATGCATTTTGTAAATAGACAATGTCTTTTTCCCGGGGTGGGCGAGACCACAATTAGAGGGCAAAGGTTTAAAATGAGAGGGGAAAGATTTAAAAGCAACCACAGTGTCAATTTTTATCCATAGAGGGTTGTATGTGTATGGAATGAGTTGCAATAGGCTGGTAAAATTAAAGTATTTAAAAACATCTGGATTTAGTATATAGATAGGAAGGGTTCAGAGGGATATGGGCAAGTGTTGGCAAAATTGACAAGATTAGGTTAGGGAATCAGGTCGACATGGACAAGTTGAACCAGAGGGTCCGTTTCCGTGCAGTACATCTCTATGAATCTATGTCTATATAATGAAGGGCATCAAGTGAAACACCTTCATAACCGCCCTGTATATATATGAAGCAAACTTCAAAGAATTATACATGAAACCCTAGGTTGCTCCGTTCTACAACACTACCAATGGCTCAACATTTAATTATATATGTGTTTTTTTAGGAGAAAGTGAGGACTGCAGATGATGGAGATCAGAGCTGAAAATGTCCCCCCACCTTGTCTCAGTCTCAACCCTCGGACTCAGCACCACCTTCCTAACCTGCAGTCTTCTTCCTGACCTCTCCGCCCCCATCCCCATTCCGGCCTAACACCCTAACCTTATCACCCTCACCTTAACCTGCTTCCACCTATCGCATTTCCAACGCCTCTCCCCCAAGTCCCTCATCCCTACCTTTTATCTTAGCCTGCTTGGCACACTTTCCTCATTCCTGAAGAAGGGCTCATGCCCGAAACGTCGATTCTCCTGCTCCTTGGATGCTGCCTGACCTGCTGCTCTTTTCCAGCCACACATTATCAGGTATGTGTCTTTTTAGTTTGTTTTACCAAAGTACAATACCTTGCATTTATCGACATTAAACTGCATCTGCAATTCTTTAGCCCGAAGAGTGATAATACTGGGGAAGAAAGGCTGGAAAGTAATCAGTTGCCTTGTATCATTTAATGGATTTAGGAAGAGGGCAGTCACATGTTAGAGATGGGAAACAGCGATCGGCGTTTCAGGCCAGAAAGTATGCTCAGTCTTTGTCTATGATGTTCAGTATTGCCATCTATTCTAGATCCTTCATAGTGCAGTGTGTGTCTGCAGGATTTCATTCCCTCATATTGCAGGCTACAGATAATGGCCATTTAAACTGGAAATAATAGCCAAGTATTTAAAGATGTTCATAGTTTATCTCGAAGGCAGAGCACATAAACTCGACATCCTACAGTTGAGGCAAGTACTTTGCATTTTTTAACAACGTTATTACTTTTACTGGGTAATTCAGTAAAGTGAACCAGATTTCAATAAATGCATACCGATCTGAAAGCTGACATTTAATGTTCAAAATTTGGGCATGGTTTAGATCTTGTGTAGTCGGTAGTTTCCCTGCCTATGAGGCAGAGCTCTGGATTCTCTTCCAATTCCTGAACTTGTCTGGGAGTGTCCCTAGCTCTAGACCAGATTGTCTGGATTCAGGTGCAGCATGTCAGAACAGGCTGATGAAGCTCATTTGCATCTTCGAGAGGTTTATAAATTCATGAAGTGCTTGGATAGGGGATGAGTAGTCAAGATCTTTACCCCATGCTTGGAAGTCCAAAATTAGAAGGCATAGGTTTAATCTGAGAGAGGAAATATTTGAAAGTGACGTCGGGCAACTTTTCCACTCAGAAAGTGGAGCGTGTACCTAATGAACTGCCAGAAGAAGTTTTCGAGGTTGCTATAATCACAACATTTAAAAGGCACCCAGATGGGTATATTAATAGGAAGGATTTAGAATTATATGCTCCAATTGATGGCAAATAGATTAGATTCCCTACAGTGTTACACAAGTCCACATCAACTCTCTGAAGGATTACCCACCCAGAACCATCTCACCACATTTCCCTCCTGACTAATGCACCTGACATTATGTGCAACTTAGCATGGCCAATTCACATAACCGGCACAACTTTGGACTGTGGGAGGAAGCCCACTCAGACACAGCAGACTCAGCTGAGCCAGCAATCAAACCCACGTTCCTGGTACTGTGATGCAGTAGTGCTAACCACTGAGCCTCTACAGCACCCCAAGTAGGGCACGATTATTTTCAGAAATCAGGTTGGCATGGACGAGTTAGTTAAAAGCGTTTGCTTCGGTGCCGTACAACTCTTAAGATTCATCAAGCCATTTGATCTAGGTCCCTGTGCAACCTTCATTGTCCACTATATAGCCAAACTTGGTTTCATCCACAATCTTTCTAAACACGCCTTCTATAATACTCATCTGAATCAGTTGCATAAATGTCAAAGAAAAATGGATTGAACACAAGTCCCTGTGGAACATCACTGTGCACAGTGTCACAAAGCTGGTACCTTTTCTCTAAAAGCTTCCTTTTCTCAAAGATACTGCGTCCTTGATTTTTTTTTCAGAGGGGGCGTAAATAGTTCCCGGCTCCAAGGTGACTGGTTTGGTACAGAGATCAAACGGTTTTGTGATTAAAAGTATATTAAAAGGGGAGTGGTCAGCTTTCGAGTTAAGCAGTTCAGTTCTGAATCAGTTTGGAGTTCAGCTGTGTGGACAGTCTCTCTCTCTCTATCTATCTCTCTCTCTCTCTCTCTCTCTCTCTCTCTCTCTCTCTCTCTATCTCTATCTCTCTCTCTCTCCTTCTGCCCTTCTAACTTCAACCTGAAAGCATTTGTTCCATTTTAACTGTGCTTAATGGAGGGTTGCTTATTGGAATGTTTGTGTACTTCCAGAACAGCTAATTAAGTCTAGTTTGAATAGATTGAGTTCTGTAGGGTTTCTTTATTCTGTTCTTTGTGTTTCATTGCATCGTTTTTTGTGAATAATTTTTGTCTATTTGAAAACCTGATAATTTTCACTGCGCACTTACTCAAACAAATTTCAAAGTTATGGTCAGCGCTGCCTGACTAAGAATATTTTGAGTGGTCTGGCCTAGTCCATAACAACAGGCCTCCAGTCTGAAAAACAACCCTCCTAGATAATGCTGTCTCCTGCTATTCGGTAAACTCACACACACATACACTGACACATACTCACGCACACATACACACACACCCAGACACACACCCAGAGACACACACAAACGCACAGATGCACATACACAGATACACACACGTTCAGATACACACACAGAGTCAGACATGTGCATGCGCATACCACACACACACACACACACATCTTAGCGGCTTTAGGATATAATTCGATAAGTTATGATTAAAGATGGGCTCAAGGCTTGTTGTGAGAGGGTAGTAGAACTGGCTTGAAAAACATGGCAGCCATGATCAATAGTTCAGTAAACTGGATGGGCCAAATGACCTTTTTTCTTCTCTAATTTTGTACGCTCTATGGTACGTGCATTTGTCTGTGCTAATGTGTGTATTTGCATCTGCATGTGTGTCTGTGTGTTCGTGTTTTTGTGTGTCTGTGTTTTTGTGAGGTTGAGTGTGACTGTGTGTGCACGTCTGTGTGTGCGTGTTTGAGTTTGTCCGTGTATGCATGTCTGTTTGTGTGTCTGCATATGTTTGTGCTCATCATTATTTTTAGAAATGGAAATATCAAT
>NW_025215341.1:70916-75855 GCF_004010195.1 Chiloscyllium plagiosum
CAGAACCCAGTCAAAGTGATGCATTCACCCTATCAAAATTCCCTATTGTTGTAAAATCGGTCCTTTTTAATCCCCTTTAAGGGAGTAAGGAAAATGACTAAGGGAAAAGGACCACGAGGATCACAACCAGCAGGGCACTGCAGCGATGGATACACCTGCGGCTGTGACGTCGGTCTCTGCGAACGCCCCAGGGGATTTCTTTGTGGAGTAGAGCCTGGTCTCGGAGTTCAGAGCCTCGAGAGAAGATTGATTCAGCGATGGATCAGACCAGAACCAGGCTGGAATTGCTCTCAGCCAAGCTGCAGAAGCAGGACCAGGAGACGAGGCGTCTCGGGCCGCACTTCATCGAGGTGGAACAGCAGACCGTGGCTTCGGAAGCCATGGCAGAATCCTCGGCGGGTCGGGTCCAAGCCCTGGACTGGTAGGTTACGGCCTTAATAGAGTAGGTCGAGGACCACGAAAATCGGGGCCGTCAGAAGAACATCAGCCTGGTCGGGCTGCCGGAACGAGAAGAAGAAGGCGAGCTCGACAGCTTCTTGGAGCAATGGCTCATACAATTTTTGAAGCTGGAAGTCAGGGGCAGACTGGGTGCGGGTCGAGTGGGCCCGGATCAGACCAGCACCCCCACCCAGTTCAAGTGCAAGTCCAGCACGATAAACAAAAAAAAGTGCCGTACGCTTCTCGAGCTCTGGGGAAGGATCCATAGGCTCTGATCTACTAAGGATCTCGAATTATGTTTTTCGAAGACCTTTCTACGGCTGTGACCCGCAAGAGGCAGGTCTATGATAAGATAAAAAGGAGGCTGAGGGATGTGAATATTCTGGTAGGGTATCCGGCAATATTATGTTTTAGCCATGGAGGGTCGGTATTTAAGTTTGACTCACCGGAAAACGCAAAGGACTTCCTGTGCACCTTAAAAAAGTCTGTCTGGTTCAAATAATATGGAAAATGATGTTCTCTTTGATTTCTCTGGGGTTTGCCTGGTTTACCTCGCTTTCCTTTTTAGTATGTGGATGTTCCATTTTTTCCCTTTTCTCTCTTTTCCTTTCTTCCTCCATTCCCATTATCCTTGGTTTTTCTATCATTTGCTTTTCGTTTCTCTCACTGAGCTCTGAATGGGAAAGGGTTTGGGGGATGGTGGGGGTGGTTACATTTTGTTTCTCCAGGTCAGCCTCGGGTCAAAGTATGGATTGGACGGATTGAACACCCACTTTTAATTTTCTTGTTGTAAGACGCGTGCAACTTTTTTAAACTTTGTTTTGCCTGGGTTTGGGGAGCAGCTTCAGCTAGGAGGAGCCATGGGAGATTAGTGGGTAATATGAACACTGTCTGCAGGAAGGGGGAAAGTCTCCACTTATTTGTGTTATATGTTGGTTCTTTGTCGAAATAGTTGTTAGAAGTTTTGATTTGGATGTTATTGTAGTTATATTTTCAAGTTTGTATGAACTGTTTACTGCTTTCTCTTGATCCGCTATAAATGGGTTTCTTCTCCTAGTGGGTCATGGGCTGCTTCGGATGGCTATGGCTAACCGCTCGTTTAAATGCTGCACTTTGAACATTAAGGAGAGTCGCGCACCGATTAAGAGAAAAAGATACTTTCAAGCCTAAGAAACAAGGGGTCGATGTCGCCTTTCTATAAGAAACACATCTAACCGATAAGGAGAACTTACATTTACAGCAAGGAAGGTTCGGACGGGGGTTTATTTAATCCTTTAATTTGAAAAGTAGAGGAGAAGCTTCACTCATTCATACAAACCTGCCACTTCAGTTGTTTGACCAAATTAAGGACGAACGTGAGTTGTTTCTGATCCTTAAAGCTTTAAAACATGGAGAGGAATACGGGACTTTGTATAATATTGCCCCAGCACACCCCCTCAAATTTCTAATGGATGCGCTCTTCAGGTTGATGACCCTTGGGGAACATCGTACAATTAAAGGGGAGACTTTAACCGACTTATGGGCGCCGAAGTGGATAGGATGTCAAGGGGTCTCACGGGTATTACCCGCCACCAAGGCAGCTGGTGGACCTGAACAGGGAGCTACGTTGGTGGACATTTGGGATGTCTTTACCCTGAGGGTAGGGACTTCACCTTTTTTCTAACCCACGTAAGTGCTATACTAGGATTGACAATGTTTTTGCCCCATTGGCCTTTTTAAATTCGATGCTGCCCTGCAAAATTCTGATCATGCAGCAGTGTACGTGGATGTTAAGGCCGATGGCGATGGGACAGGCTCACAGCACTGGCACATGGATCCTTGCCTCCTGAAAGATAGCAAATTCATTGAGTACTTTTCGCGGGAATTTAAGTCTTTATTGGGATATTAACTTGGATACGGCCAGGACTCCATCTGTGTTCTGGAAGACTGCCAAGGCCTATGCCAGGGGTTTGATTATTTCTTAGTCGGTGACTCAGAAGCAGCAGAAAGCAAAGCAGTAGCGTATGCTCAAGGCTTGGCTGAAGGCAGCTGTGACAGCATACTTTGACAGGCTGTTTGTTACTAAATTGCAGCAGATTACAGTCCTCTGGGCTGCTCTGAACACTGCGCTTATCCAGACAGCAAAGAGGGAAATTTCCTTTGCGAATCAGAGGTTATTCGAATATGGTGCTAAACCGAGAAGGTATGTGGCGCACTTGGCCAGAAAGAATAGCGCCCCCAATCTATTACATCCATTAGAGAGGGTGCTGGTAGTATCACCTGCGCTTCCAAAAGGGTTAATGCAGCATTCAGAAAGTTCTACTCTGGGTTGCTCCAATCAGAGGGATGTGCGGACAGATTGGTGAAAACGGAGTCCTTTTTAAGACCCTGGACCTCCCAGGAATAACCTCCGAACAGGAGTCTCTTTTGAATGCCCCTCTGTCATGCAAGAAATACAGGATGCGGTACGGCAGCTCCAGAGTGGCAAGCCGACCGGCCCAGATGGCTTGGGAGTGAGATTTATAAGTGTTCATAGACATGATGGTTAGGCCAATGTTGTATGTATTCAATTATTCTTCTAGACAGGACAGCCTCACATCCTCTCAGAGAGAAGCAAACACTTCTCTTTTTCTTAAGAGAGGGAAACCCAAGAGGATTGCCCATTTGTATAGGCCTATACTGTTATTAAACGTGGAATTTAATTTTTTTCGAAAATACTCGCGTTGAGGCTGGAGAAGATCTTGTCCTTCATTGTGAAAGAGGACCAGACACGTTTTATTAGGAGCTGCAGGTCCTCTATTAGTATTAGGAGAGTGCTAAATATGGTTCAGGTGTGCCAGCAAGGTCGATTCCAGTCTCCCTGGATGCAGAAAAAGCATATTATTGGGTGTAGTGGCCATACCTTTTTTTTTTATGTGTTGGAACCGTTTGGCCTTGGAGGTGTCTTTGCCTGGTGGATGGCTAAATTATATAGTGACGCAAAAGCAGCAGCAGTTCTCACTAATGGTATAAGGTCTAATGGTATAATTTTAGCACCAGCAGAGGCAGCCGACAAGGGTGCCCCTCTCACCATTATTATTTGCATTCGTGATAGAGCTGATGGCGGAGGCCGTCCATAGGGACCCCAATATAACTATCTTGGAGGTAGGGTCAGGAAGGCATAGCATCATCCTTTACACAGATGACGTTTTTCTCTTTCAAACTAACCCGATGACATCTGTGCCCCGTTTAATAGAAGTGACTGATTTATTTCGATCTTTCTCGGTGTATAACATCAATAATATGAAATTGGAGGCCATGCATGTTGGGGGTGTTATTCGAGTACCTGATCATGGGGGTGCAATCCGATTCCCTTTCAGATGGTCACAAGGGGGCTTCCTCTATTTAGGTATTTATATTGCACCGGCCTTCGGTCGATTATATAAAGCAAACTTCGTGCAGGTGCTCGAGAAGTTAAGACAGGACCTTCGGCTCTGGGAAGATATTCCAATATCCTGGTTGGGTAGAATACCTCCGGTTAATAGGAATGTAACTCTTCGTTTCTTCTATCCCATGCGAATGGTCCTTGTGATGCTCTCCAGGCCGGTGCGATGGAGGCGTTACAGTTGGTCAAGCTCGTTTATCTGGCACCACACATGTCCTCTTATGAAGCTCGCCAAATTGCAGCTTCTGCAGGAGATGAGGGGTGTTAATTTTCTGGACTTTAAGAAATACCAACTAATTTCCCTGCAATCGTATGTGGCTGATTGGGCTTGCAAAGACTCGCGGTCAGTTTGGATGGACATTGAGACATCCTCGGCAAAATGCCCCCTCATTAATCTATTGTTCATGGACAAGATGAGGACTGTTCTGGACCATTGCAGAAGTCCAATTGTCCTTAACATAGTTAAAGCATGGAAAGTAATGCGACAAAGTGAGAGCAATGTACAAGAAAACCTCCCCTTTTAGTCCCATTGTAAGATTGGTAGGTTTCCAGCTGGGATTGATGGATTCTGGCTTTTGGATCTGGGGGTCCAGAGGAGTTTCCTGTTTGGGAGAATCCAATTGTCCTTAACATAGTTAAAGCATGGAAAGTAATGCGACAAAGTGAGAGCAATGTACAAGAAAACCTCCCCTTTTAGTCCCATTGTAAGATTGGTAGGTTTCCAGCTGGGATTGATGGATTCTGGCTTTTGGATCTGGGGGTCCAGAGGAGTTTCCTGTTTGGGAGAATTATTTGACGTGGTGGTCATGATGGCTTTCGAGCAGCTGAGCCAGAAATATGAGTTATCTTGAAGGGGCCTCTTTCGTGAATCTCAGATGAGGAATTTTATACAGAAAAAACGACTACATTAATGGTCAGTCCCTAAAAGTCGGAAATGGAGAGAAGCATGCTTCGGTCCACAGGTGCTCTCTTGGTCAGTGCCCTTTATCATTTATTAAGAGGTAGTGTCTCAGAGGACATAGAGCGGTTGTATTGAATCTGGGCTCAGAATTTATGGATGGAGATCTCACCAGAGGAGTGGGAAGATATTTGGGAGAA
>NW_025215341.1:77073-79594 GCF_004010195.1 Chiloscyllium plagiosum
ATAATGGGGATCCTGGAGATGTAAAATCTGGACGTGCAGAAGACATTGAATAAGGTGTGCACAAAAGATTAATCTGCCGAATAAGATCGCATATGGTTAGAAGTAATTTATTCACTTGGACATAGAATTAGCAAAACAAAGAATTGCAGTGAGATGGAATAACTGGTTCATTGTCTGTTTCCAAAAATACCATAGGGCTCAGTTCCAGGCCCCAACTATTAGCAATCAATGCTATCACTTGTTTGAGGGGATAGACAGCTATAATCAGTTTTTCAGAAGATACTGATTCAGGTGAGTAATTTTAATGAATGGATAAGGATAGGTTGGGCCATTATTTGGCAGAGGAAACGAAACAGTGAAAAGTATGAGGCCGTTTTGGTCGGTGTTACAGAAGGCAACTTATTATCCAAACAGAGGGAAACTACACAGTGCTTAGGTGCAGAGGGATCTGGTATCCTCAGCCATATCGCAAAAAAACACAGATGCAGGTTTTGCAGATAATGAGAAAGGCAACTGCAAACTTGGCATTTATTTCTGAAAGAATAGATTATAAAGCGAGAGGGGTGTTGCTGCAATAATGCCAGGCATTTATAAGATCGAAATTGAGTACTGTGTACAGTTTTGGTGTCCTGACTGCAGGAGGGATGTAATTACCATGGAGGCAGTTCAGCAGAGCTTTACTAGATTTATTCCAGAGATAAGGAGTTTGTCATCTGAAGAGAGATTGAGAAGTTCAGGCCTATACTTTCTGGAGCTTAGAAAAAAGAGAGGAGATGTCACTGACGTCTGGACAATGTTAAAAATGATTGATAATGTCAATATCCATTGGGTATTTCCTCATGTGGGACAACCTACATCAAGAAATCATAGTTTTAGGATAAGTGGAGAGGAATTATAACAGTGATGAGAGAACTTCTCTCAAAGGATTGTGAATCTGTGTAATTCACGGTTCCAGAGTGCAGTGGATGGTGGGGCATTGAATAACTGAAGGAATATGGTAGGTGGGCCGGAAAGTGGGACTGAGACCTTGATGACATCAGATATGACTGTATTCAATAGTGGAGCAGGCTGACATCAGATATGACTGTATTCCATGGTGGAGCAGGCTGACATCATGTATGGTTGTATTCAATGGTGGAGCAGGCTGACATTAGCCATGATTGTATTCAGTGGTGGAGCAGGCTGACATCAGCCATGATTGTATTCAATGGTGGAGCAGGCTGACATCAGCCATGACTTTATTCAATGCAGGAGCAGGCTGACATTAGCCATGATTGTATTCAGTGGTGGAGCAGGCTGACATCAGAAATTATTGTATTCAATGGTGGAGCAGGCTGGAGGGGCTGGATTGCGGACTGATGTTCCTCGTCCTTTTTCAGCCCTTCGAACGTGTTACACAGGAATGGGGGAGGGCTGGTTATCGGACAGAAAGCAGGTACTCCGGATAAATCAGATTTAATCAGTTTAAATCCGTTAGCGTCACGCAGTGACCAGTGCAGGGTCCTGAGCTATTTACCATCTATATCAATGACCTAGAGGTGTCGAACAAATGTACTGTAACTAAGTTTGCCAATGGAACTAAGATAAGGAGGAAATTAAATAATCAATGGAAGTTGTAGAGTCTGTAAATGGATATGGACAGGTTAATCAATGGATAAAGTTTGGCAGGTTGGATTTAACGTCATATATAACCTGTCATTTTCTTCCAGGAAGAACAGCAGGCAGTATGTTACTGAAATACAGAGGGATTACAGGACTTAGTGACACCGTGTGTACTGGAGGGTTCACTCTGAACCGTTCAGACATGGCAAGTGTTGCTCCATCACACTGATCGTCTGCTGCCTGATGTTCCCAGCGGGCCTATTGCTCTCATCCATCATATATCCTCCGTCACAGAATGATGGCCCTGATGTTGAGATCGGAGAGATGATGGAGCTGTCACCCACTCCTGCCTGGAAAGTTCTGGAACATAGAAGCTGAATGAAACTGTGACCTAAAAGCCACTAGCAGCACCGTTCTCCCCCTCGTGTGAAGCTGTAGGTCGTGTTGAAGGTGGTGACACCGCTCTGTGACCAGCTCCTTGTTCAGTCAGGGCCCCTCACCCTCTGCTCCTGGCTTAAGTGAAGCTCAGGAAGCTGTTCCTGGAAAACCCGGGTGGATCCAGCAGATCCCTTTCCACACACACACTCACTCCGTAGTTTAAGAGCTTCCCCTCTCTGCAGCCTCTGCTCTATTTGGTGTCCATGTTGCAGACCCAGATGCTGTTACTATCGTCCCCATGCTGCTTCCAGAGTTGGATCACCAAATGCTCAGGTCTCCCTGAGTGTCTGATGCAGCTCACAGCACAACCTCCAGCAAACTATCCCCAGCCCCTCCACTAACTTTCCAATAACAGGAGACAGTCAGAATTCCCTACACTAAAAGTTAGATGTCTGAGCCCAGGCAGTTCAAGGTTTCAAAGACATGAGTCAAAGATGCTGAAATTCCCTGTCCAACATGGAGCACCACTTGGGACACACCG
>NW_025215341.1:82160-87335 GCF_004010195.1 Chiloscyllium plagiosum
ATTCGATTTTAAATTTATTGTTTTGCCAACATCAAACCAAGGAGATGAGCTGATGTTGAGGGAATAAAGAGGCACGCATTTCGAAAGTTAGACAGAGAGTAAACTACCATCGTGAGAGTCTGCCATGAACAACATTTTCTGCGCAAGATACATTTTTTTGGACGAAAACCCCTTGCATTAAAAGACAGAACATGACCCTGGGAGATATTCAGTGGAAAGAAGGAGGGCATTGGAGACTACAGCCACTGTCTGGTTTATGTAATTTTAATACAGTTTTTCTTTAATTGGAAGAGTATATTGTTAAAGGTGGAAGAAGATAACAAACAGTTCAGAGAAAGGGAAGCTTAGAGTTGGGAATAATTGTTATTATTCAATGTTCACTTTTAGAATTAAGGAATACAGTGATATTATTTTCTGTTAAGTAGTGGAATTTGCGAGCTCTCTGTCAATCGACTTTAACAGATTATGAGCGAGGTCAGCTTTTCTGAGTGTTTGGTTTCATTAGCAGAAGGATTTATCGCCGTGTCATAACACTACACTTGTCATACCGTGTTCTAGTCACCTCATTAAAGGAAAGAGGTGGAAGCTATAGAGAGGATGCAGAGAATTACCTATGGAACAGCAGAAAGATTGACACAAGCTACACAGAGTGAGTGAAATATTGAGAAAGTCACCACGTGAAAAATAAACACTGGCAGATTCCCGATGTGTATATAAACGGCAGTGAGGCAGTGGGTGTAGTGCGTCTGTATTGATGACTGGGTATCTGTGTGTGTGTGTGTGTGTGTGTGCATCTGTGTATCGGTATTTGTCTTTGAGTGCCTGTATTAGTATAGGTGCTATTGCATCAGTCTCCGTGTGTGGCTATGCATCTATATTCATCTCTGTGTGTCTCTGCATGTCTGATTTTGTCTCTGTGTATCTGCGTTTCTGCATTCATCGCATCGCTGTGTGCATCTGCATGTCTGTATTTGTCTTTGTGTGTATCTGCATGTCTGTATTTGTCTCTGTGTGTATCTGCATGTCTGTATTTGTATCTGTGTGTATCTGCGAGTCTGTATCCATCTCTGTGTGTATATCTGTGTGTCTCTATTCGTCTCTGTGTGTATCTGCGTGTCTGTATTCATCTCTGTGTGTATCTGTGTGTCTCTATTCGTCTCTGTGTGTATCAGCGCATCTGTTTTTGTCTCTGTGTATATCGGTTTATCTGTGTTCAACTCTGTGTGTATACGTGTATCTGTATTCGTCTCTGTTGGTATCTGTGTGACTTTATTCGTCTCTGTGTGTAACTGTGCGTCTATATTTATTTTCTGTGTATCTGCGTGTCTATATTTGTCTTTCCGTGTATCTGTGCGTCTGTATTCGTCTCTGTGTGCATCTGCGTGTCTGTATTCATCTGTGTGTGTCATTAAATTCGTCTCTGTGTGTAACTGCGAGTCTCTATATGTATCTGTGCGTCTGTGTTTGTCTCTGTGTGTATCTGTGTGTCTGTTTTCATCTCTGTGTGTATCCGTGTCTCTGTATTCGTCTTTGTGGGCATCTGTGTTGCTCTATTCGTCTCTGTGTGTATCTGCGTGTCTCTGTGTGTATCTGCGTGTTTCTGTTTGTCTCTGTGTGTATCTGCGTTGCTGTATTCATCTTGCGTGTATCTGTGCGTCTCTATCCGTCTCTATGTGTATCTGCGTGTCTCTGTGTACATCTGAGTGTCTGCATCCTTCTCTGTGTGCAACTGTGTGTCTGCATTCATGTCTGCATCTGCGTGTGTATATTCGTCTCTATGTCTATCCTCATGCCTGTATTCATATCTGTGTCTGCATGTGTGTGTTCGTCTCTATGTCTGTATTCATGTGTGAGTGTCTGTATTCGTCTCTGTGTATCTGCGTGCCTGTGTTTGTCTCTGTGTATATCTGTGTGCCTGTGTTCATCTCTGTGTGTATCCTTGTATTCATCCCTATGGGCATCTGTCTGAGTCTATTCGTCTTTGTGTGTATCTGCGTGTCTATATTTGTCTCTGTGTGTATCTGCGTGCCTGTCTTAATCTCTGTTGTGTATCTGCCCGTCTGTATTTGTGCCTGTGTGTATCTGTGTGCCTGTACTTGTTTCTGTGTGTCGCTGCACGTCTGTGTTTGTCTCTGTGTGCGCCTGTGCATCTGTATTTAGCTCTGTGTGTCTGTATTTGTCTCTTTGTGAATTTGCGTGTCTGTTTTCATCGCTGCGTTTTGTCTAAGTGACTGTATTCGTCTCTGTGTCTATCTGTGTGTCCATGTGCACAGCGGATCTGTCAGGCTCTCTGGTGTTTACAGTGATCCAATGTCCCCCTCTGCCGACCTTCACACTCCTCTGCGTTGACAGCACCGCAGGGTGACAACCATCAGGGAATTCAGTCTGGGAGGGAGGGGGAGGGAGGCCCCTTCATACTGAGGACCCTTAGAGTGGAGAATGTTCATGTAAATTAATGCCTATGCTCGCTCTGCAATGTGGAAGTGATTTGTCTTTGAAGATTATTCATGACACAGATTGCACAAATTAAAAAGTATTTCCACTGCAAATGCTTCCAAGCAAGGTCGACGGAACTATTTGTAAGTTGATGCAATGAATATATTGCACGTTAATTATCTTGAAATGTTTTACAATACACTCCTACAAATGATAAATGAGAAAAGATTGAAAAGTCCTGAAACTGACACAGTGGTGGTGGTAATATCTCAGGAACGATATCTCTAGGTATCAGATGAAACTGCTCTGTGCTTCCAATGACGTTATTTGAAAAACGAAACAGCCATGCAATGTGAGAGATTGACAGTATTTGATGTCCTCTGAAAGAAACAAAATAAATGACACTAGTGCAAAGGCATGGGGAGGCGAGCAGAGGGTGGCATTGTATAACTCTAAACTTAACAGGGACAGATGTAGAGGTGTGGAGGTGGTGAGGGGTTGATCGCAATTTTAATGGATTTACCCCAAAAAACGGCAAGACCTCATCTCACGGAGATTCACACAAACATACACAGACACGTTAAGCACACAACACATATACATACAGATATGGACACACAATTAAACACATGCACACTCCTGCACATAGTTTCTTTAAGATAGAGATGAAAACGCTTATCATTAATTCGGGAATCAATTATCATTATGGAAGGCAGGAGAATGTAGGTAAGAAACATTTCAGCTGTGATCCAATGGCACAGCAGATCCAATGGGCTAAGTGGCCTGATTCTGCTCCATTTTCCCATTTTCAGGAGAGAGTCGCTTTCAAAGGTTGAATTTGAATTCAGATTTCAGGGTTAAAGGTAGGATTCTTGGCAGTGTGGAGGAACAAAAGGATCTTGGGGTCCACGTCAGTAGATTCCTCAAAGTTGTCAAAGTCCTCAAAGTGACAGGGCTGTTAAGAATGTGTATGATGTGTTGGCTTTCATAAACTGGGGGATTGAGTTAAGAGCTGCGAGGTTATGCTGCAGCTCCATAGAGGCCTGATTAGACCACACTTGGAATATTGTGTTGAGATCTGTTCGCCCCATTAAAGGAAGGATGTGGAAGCTTTAGAGAGGGTGCAGACGGGAGTTAGCAGAATGTTGCCTGTCCTGTAGGGCATGTCTTATGAAGAAGGTTTGAGGGAGCTTTAGCTTTTCTCATTAGCGTAAAGAAGAATGAACGGTGACTTGATAGAGGTGTGCAAGATAATGAGAGGCACAGATAGAATGGATAAGTAGAGTCTTTTTCATAGGGTGAAATGGCTAACACGAGGGAAACATAATTTTAATGTGACTGAAGGAAGGATTTGGGGAGAGTCAGAGGCAGGTTGTTTATACAGACAGTGATAGCTGCGTGGAATTCACTGCCAGCAGCGATAGTAGAATCAGTTACATTAGGAATATTCAAGTAACTCTTGGATAGGCACATAGATGATAATAAGATGAAGGCTCTGTAGTTTAGTTAATCTTAGAGTAGGATAAAAGGTCGGTACACCATTGAGGACTGAAGGGCTCTAACTGTGCTGTACAGTTCAATGTTCGCTGTTCTAATTTCGTGAACTCTTGTGAACATATTGTACCTGGAATTCCTTTAACTTCAGTGGAGGTTAATCTGGTCAGTGTTTGATTGTCGAGGGTTAATGGAAATTTGGGGAGGTTTGAGGGGCTTAATGGACTATGTCTGTTCCTAACCGTTGTGTCCTTGTGTCAAAAGAATGATGATTGGTTTGAGGGGAACTCATTTTGAGAATAAAGTCATTCCTATTTCAGACTGTGAAAGGGATGTTCCTTTCTCTTTAGGATTGTGTGGTCTGTGGTCTTCTCATACCCAAGGAGCAGTGAAGACTGGGTTACTGAAAACACTCAAGGCGGAGTTATATAGATCTTTGATGAAGAAGAGAATCAATGTTTATTGGGAATCAACAATGAGCATTCTGAATTGTGCAGCAGGCTCGAGGGGCTGAATGGCCACCTTCTGCTCTTACTTCATGTGTTGTTCACTCACTCAACCCCTCGATGCTGTTACAGAAAGTGAGGAAGATCGCATTCAGCCATTTAGGATCGATTTACTGAGACATGAGGAGAACTTTCTGCCCCTCTAAGCATTTACAAAGCATTAGGATGAAGTTCTTCAGCCATTTCAGTACATTACGCAGCACAAGAGGAGGTCACACCTACTTTCTAGTTTGCTACACAGGAACAAGGGAGCCCTGGGTAACTATCAGAAAATAGACAGTCGGAGGAAATGTTTATTTTCGGGGTTGGAAATCTTTAACTTGGTAAAGTGCCTCAGAGACCAGTGCAATATCAAAAACTATGTAGAATCTGTCAATGATTTGCGTGTGGGAACTGATTGGATGGAACTCAATTGGCTCAACCACTAAGATAGCCATTCGATAAGATGTCAAGTGGAGGTAGAGAGTCTGTAATGTGATATAGACAGGGAAGGTTGGTGTGCAAACCTTCAGCAGAAACATGATAACATGGACTACCGAAGTTCGCGCTGTGGCAGAAAGGTAAAACAACAGTAAACTAATTAAAAGAAGAGAGATCACAAAACTCAGTTGTACAAAGACATTTGTTCACCCTGGTACATACATCACACGGGGTTATTATGCAGATGCTGCATGTAATTAGGATGGTATATGGAATGAATACTTCATGAAAAGGCTATCAGGATGTTTTACTGCATCTG
>NW_025215341.1:87949-104198 GCF_004010195.1 Chiloscyllium plagiosum
GGTAAAACAACAGTAAACTAATTAAAAGAAGAGAGGTCACAAAACTCAGTTGTACAAAGACATTTGTTCACCCTGGTACATACATCACACGGGGTTATTATGCAGATGCTGCATGTAATTAGGATGGTATATGGAATGAATACTTCATGAAAAGGCTATCAGGATGTTTTACTGCATCTGCACAGGGGATTTATGAGTCAACACCTGATGTATTGTGGGCAGTGATGATTCCATAAACTGAAAAATAAATATACCCAGTAGCTTTGCGAAGATGTTTCACTGTACTTGCTCCTGGATAGAAGGCCTTATTCTGTCATACAGCACGGAAACAGACCCTTTGGTGCACCATGTCCATGCCGACCAGATATCCTAAATTAATCACGCTCCATTTGCCAGCACTTGGCCCATATCCCATAAAACCTTCGTGTTCACTCAAATGGCTTCATTCAAATAGCTTTTAAATACTGTAGCTGTCCCAGCCTCCAATATTCCCTCTGGCAGTTCATTCCATACTCTCTGTGAATAGTTACCACTTTTGTCCCTTTTAAATCTTTCTCCCCTCACGTTCAATCGATGTGCTCTAGTTTTGGACTGCCATAACCTAGGAAAATGTTCTTGGATCTTCACCATGTCCTTGCTCCTCATGATGTTATAAACCTCTACAACACTAGAGCATTTCAGGGTTGAGAATGAGAGGCGTTCGTATTGAACCGGATAAGATATTGAGGAGAGTGTATGTGGTGCATAGCCTATGGACATTTCCTCTGGTATGGGAGTCTAGAACTGAGGATTCAAGTTTAAGGAAACAACATGTATATGTTTTATACTCTTTTCGTAGTATAAGAAAACAGATACGATTTTTGGACAAAAATATGAGGACACATACAAACGAAAAGAAAGAGTGGGTGACGGTGTGAAACAGCGTGCTCCTCTCTCTTTACAGAACTGTCTTAATTTGTTGATCATGTTGTAGACGTAGAGTCATTGTGAATACAGCTCCCATAACTAACCCAGCATTGGCTCACAAAACCACCAGTCGCCCTGACTGCAACATTCAATAACAGGAATTCCAGGAAAATAACTTTACAACAACAGAATGAGAGAACATACCAAACACGAATAGGCCATTCAACTCCCTCAAGCTTCTTTTTCCCTTCAATAAGATCATGGCTGACCTGCCGAGATTTCAACACCTCTTTTATCCCCAATCCATGCAGCCCTCGACTCTCTGATGCCTCAAATGTTCATTGCGCCCTCCTTCCAAATATCTCAGTGATCTATGTACCCTAAATCTCTGGAATAGAGAAGGCCCGACCGTCAATACCTTCTGTGAAAAGGAAACACGCCTCACATACAAACTGTGACATATTGACATGAATAAAAGATATAAACAAAATGTAAGGGTTACTGGCCCTGTTGTCAAGACAGGATTTAACTGAGGATGGTATCAAGGAACCCGAACAGAATTCAATGTAATGGGAATGAAGTGTAAACTTCCCACTGGCTAGAGGCCATTCAGAGCACAAGGGAACATGTTTGTGTTTGGGGAGGATCAACCATCTCAGTCACAGGACATCTCCGCAGGCATGATCTAGGTAGTTTTCTTCAACAGCTTCAACGTCTTTCCAGCATTATACTGTCAGTAGTGGAGATGGTAACTGAAGATCACATCATGTTCAGCTCTCTGCCGCTGAAGAAGTCTGTGTCCATGTGCAGCAATAACTGGATACCATTTAAAATGTCCTGTTAAAGTGCATTCATGTAACAGTCCTGCTAGACATTGCTCATTTCCACAGTTAAATACGAGGGGATCACATAGCACCTCACAGTGGTTTCAACAGAATGCAAGGATGCCATTCAATCCATTGAAACTATTAGACAAGAATATGGATAGCCCATTCAGACCCTCCTGACTATTACACAAGGAGGGAAGGAGTGTACTCAGCACATCGAGATGTTAAACAGGAATCGCATTCGCCTTGTCAGGTCCTTGAGCCGCTTTCATGTGACCAGGACGAGGCCATTCAGCCTATCAAACCACGTATACAAAAATAGGAAGATGTCTTTGATGCCCCAATATGACAAAGAGTGAAGCAGAGTCTACACAGATAGACTGCTCTATGTTGTTCCTCCTGGTTCCTTTGCTCGTGGTACACATGTGTCACTATAACTTGGTTTGCTGAACGTGAGGGGGGAAAGAGAATGTTTTTTGCCAAGTCTCAAGGAAATACCTTCTATCTCCGAGAAGACATTATTGTACTCCAAAAGAGGTCAGAAGCTGGTGAGAATGGCGAAATATTTCAGGAGTAAGGCATTAAGAATGCTTTACGATTTATGAACAGTGCAGAGATACACACCAACTGCACATTGAGACTGTGAGAATTCATTCAGAGCCTGGAGCTCCCTCTCAACCAACATGGGTTTCTCTAAACTGAAATGTGAACTATTGGGAATTACATATCATGGGGAAAATGCAATTTGTCACAAAATCACCATCTTTTTTCTGGACATAATAAATATTAGTCCATAATCCTCAAGTTTAAATGTTATCGCTTGTTATTCTCTCGCAGTGCTACAGATTAAACATTCACTTCCCTCCCACTCTCCTTATAAAGCAGGATTTAGTCTTCTGAAACTCCTTTGCACTCTCAGTTACAACTAAATAATTCCTTATAAAAGTGAGAAAATCTGTCACCAGTGCCCCAACACTGTCACAGCAACACTCTACAACTGCAGGAAGATGTCGTTCCTCCTTTACTTGAATCATTTTCTACTGAACGACAACATGCCATTCACTGTCCTGATTACTGGCTGGCCTTTATAAATTGTGTTAGTCACTCAAGACCAAGAACACACAGGTCCTATTCAATAACTGCAGTTGCCAATCTCTCATCTTCGAATAAATACAAAATGAAAAGGACTGCATTTGTTGCTCACATTCAAATCATTTCTTTGCCTTGTGAACAGCAGTGCTCCAAGCACTGATAGATGTGATCCCTGTGAGCAATGAATTTCAGTCCAGAGCAAGACTTTGCTCTCTGTATTCTCCCCATTATCCAATTCTTAATCGATGTAGTATATTCACCCGTTAAACAAGGACTCTAAACTTCTTCACTCACTTGTCAAAAGTCTTCAGAAAATTCAAACAAACCGTTCCCATTGGTTCTCATTTGTCCATGTCACAATCAACATCCTCCACAAACTCCAATTAATTTATCAAAAATGATTCCCCTTTCCTGAATCTAGGTTGACTCTGCAAATCATATTATTATTCTCGAAATATCTAGTTATTATTACTTACTAAAAGCATCTAATATTTTCCTGACAACTGGCATCAGTTGATATTCTGGTTTCCCTCTATCTCCTGTTTTACATATTTGCGATCACAGTCGCTACTTTCAAGTCTGCAGGACCCTTTCCATAATATAAAGAGCCTTGACGAACTTTGACCCCCCTCATAGAGTTAAGGAATTGACAGTACAAAAGAAGGCCATTGACCCATTGTGTCTGTACCTACTCCTGAAAGAGCTACCCAGCAGCGCAACTCTCCAGCCCTGAATCTGTTGCCCTCTCAGTCAGTACACAGAGACAATCGAGACGTTTCTACCACACTGAAGTCTCCTCTACCACAGCAACATCCAATATAAAAACTGTCTCTGGGCACAACTGCCTTGAACATATACAAGAAATACGGATTTTACTGGATTCTACTCTCATACCTCTTATCAGTTAATTACCATTTACACACTGTAATTCAATAATTTGTTTGCAAAGGTGCAAACATCTTATTGCACAGCCTGTATGCCTTTTCTTTTTTAGATTTGTTGCAGCCTTAGCCCAAAAGCAAATGTTTTGCTAACTGAACAGCGTTGGGTAACTGTGTGACGTTTGCACATTCTCCCCGTGTCTGCGTGGGTTTCCTCCGGGTGCTACGGTTTCCTCCAACAGTCCAAAGATATGCAGGTTAGGTGAATTGGCCATGCTAAATTGCCCATAGTGTCAAGGGTGATAGAGGGTAGGGGTATGGGTCTGGGTGGGTTACTCTTCGGAGGGTCGATGTGGACTTGTTGGGCAGAAGGGCCTGTTTCCATACTGTAGGAAATCTAAAAAGAATTGACCTGTTTATTGGGATTCAAGGGTCAGACACAGTATGTATTTCTCATGGGCTAAGAAACAGAAAGGAATAGAAGACAGTGACTGTGGAGACTGATGAATAGTAAAGTAACATTCCCCCCAGTCAACAATGTCTTCCTGACAGACAGAATAAAATCAAATATAGAGAAAGAAAGAGGATCGGTTGTGTTTCGGCAAGGCGGCACAGTGGTTAGCACTGCTGCCTCACAACGCTAGAGACCTGGGTTCAATTCCCGCCTCAGGCGGCTGACTGTATGGAGTTTGCACGTTCTCCCCACGCCTGCATGGGTTTCTTCTGGATGCTCCGGTTTCCTCCCACGGTCTAAAAATATGCAGGTTAGGTGAATTGGCCATGTTAAATTGCCCGTAGTGTTAGGGGAATGGGTCTGGGTAGATTGCGCTTCGGCGGGTCGGTGTGGACATGTTGGGCCGGTTTCCACACTGTAAGTAATCTAATATTCGGAAGAAGGAATGGCAAGTGACAGTGTAAACAAAACAGGATAACTTGAAATGGAATGGCCGAACAGTGATTGATCTGTGTGTGTGTGCAGATAGATAAGATTGTTCATATGTGTGCACCATATACAGAATAAACAGGACAGACATAAAAATTATGCATGCGATGTATAAAATATTAATATGTTATTTAGTCTTCAGCTGAGATGTTATGTTCCCCTTCTCTCAACGCACCCTCTGCCTCCTGCCTCTTTCTTGTATTCCCAGACCTAATCTCTCATTCTTATCGGGATGGATGTTATAAATTCCTGCTTCTGGTGTTCCAGTTTATTTCCGTTAATCAATTTTCTACCGAGAAACATATACATTGGCCTGCTGGGTTCTGTCAACAGCTGGTGCTTGTCATATTGATGGAGATAAAAGTTCTGGCATCAGACCCACATTTCAACATATTAATCTGTTGCACATATACTGTACAAAGGACCACGGTACACACGAATTATCAAACCAAATACAGAAGTACATCTACTTCTATCAGTCATGTAGTCTTCTCTATTTTTACATCTCCATGTCTATATTGTCTCTCTCTGTCTCTCTCGATCTGTCTTTTGAACTAATTAATAAATCCTCCAATCGATCTTTCAGTCTCATGCCTCAGACGTCCCTCCTTCAGTTTACATCTATTGCTAACTTTTGGATATGATGTCTTATAATTGAGTAATGTAACTACAAACATGAGGGAGCAGTTGGCCAGAGTTAGTTGGAAGGGAAGCTGAGCACGGGAGGATGGTGATGCAGCAAGGACAGGAGTTTCTGTCGATAATTAAGCTGCACATCAGAAATTCATCCCAAGTAAGAAGAGCGATATGCAGCAGACGACCAGTCAGCCGTGAGTAACAACGAATTCAGGGACAGCATAAAAAGATAAGAAAATGTACACAATGTGGTGAAGATTATTGGGAATCCAAAGGATTACGAAGTCTACAAAGTCAAGCACGGATAATTAATAACAGCAAATGTGAGGCTTCTTACGCTTATTACGCTTCTTAATCGTGTAAAAGAATGTTGAAAGCGATTTTTAGATATATAACAAGGAAGGTAAGGAGTAAAGAACAAACAAAGGAAAGTTGTAAAATGAGGCTGGAGTAGTTATGGGAAGCAATGGAATAGCAGATGAATTAAATAGATACTTTACATCAGTCTTCACGTTGGAAGACACCAGCAAAATGCCAGAACTTCAAGACAGTCAGGGGATTAAGGTGAGTTTAGTGACCTCAGTAAGGAGAAGGTGCTGGGGAAGGTGAAGTTGGATCAATCAGCGAGACCAATTGGACAACATCTCGTATCGAAGGTGATTGTGGAGGCTTTGCTGGTGATCTTTCTGGAAATTTTGAATTGAGGGAGGACTGGTAAAATAACCTCCCCGTTTAAGGAGAGAGGGACACAGAAGACAGGAAATTATAGAAGCACTTAATGGATCTTTGGGTTTATGAATAGATGTGTGGAGAATAAGAAAACGGAAATTGTGAAGTATATTGGAAATGGTGTGATTAAGCTACAGCATAACAAGAGTTACACTTACAATGCCATTGCGAACAGCAGAGTTGAAATACGGTTAACACAAAGGAAATCAGTTCGAAGCACACAGGAACATTAGTGACAAAAAGACTGTTTCCTAGATCCTGCAGTGAGAATGTTGAGATAAGCTTGTCAGTAAACAGACAAAAAAGGAATGTATGAAAAGCACAATAAAATCTGTTGCTGATAAGATCTCAACGTGCAACTATGTAGCAAATACATATGAAGCTGAAAAAGCACAGCAGGTTAGACAGCATTCTAAAAAACAGGAAAGTCAACGTTTCAGGCTGAAAGACAACGTTTCAGGCTGAAAGACTTCATCAGGATTGGAGTGGGGGAACGGGATCCCGGCAGTAAATAGAGAGAGGGGCCTATGACTGGTGGAAGGATAGGCGGGATGACGATAGGGGGATGCCGGCAGTGGATTATTGTGATTGGTCAGTGGGAAGTGTGCAACAGATATGCGAATGGGAAGATGGACACCTTAGGTCAGGTCAGGGAAGGGAGATATGGGGTAAGGCTGTGGGTGAAGAGACTTTGAAGCCAGTGAAATCAATATTGAGACCATGGAACTGTAAGTTCTCCAGCTGAAATATCAGGTTGTGTTCCCTAGTTTCTGTTTGGCCTCACTCTGACAGTGGAGGACGCCAAAGATGGACCTGTTGCCGGATGAGCACGGGGGTACGGGGAGTGATTGAAATGAATGGCAACTGGAATGTTGGGTTGGTTAAAGCGTGCAGAGAGCAGATGCTCCATTAATATGTACCTGAGTCTCCCTTTGGTCTCCACAACATAAAGAAGACCACGTTGGGAGTTGGAGACGAGCTCTGTGGGCTAGGATCATGCTTTGTGTGGAGCATCAGTGCTTTGCACGAAACAACCAACCCGACTTTCCAGTTACTATTCATTTTCATTCCCCCTCCCAGTCGCCCGGCGACATGCCCATCCTTAGCCTGTCCACTGTCAGAGGAACACCACCTGAGAGTTTACCTTTGAAGCTGATAGCCCAATGGCCTCAGTATTGACTGAAGCTGCTTCAGAATCCCTCCACCCACCGACTTATTCCATGTCCCTTTTCCCTGACCAGACCCACCTGTCCATCTTCTCACTCACGTATCCGTTCCACCCTTCCCACTGACCAATCACAGTAACCTCACACCTGCATGTACCTACCACCACCATACTTACTCGTCGCCCTTCCATATCCCATCATTCCATTTCTGGTACCCCCCCAACCCCACCAGCCCTGACGAAAGGTCCAAGATCAAACTATTGCCTTTGCTGCTCCTCTGATTCTGTCTGATCTGCTGTGTTGGTCCAGTTCCACGTTTATTAACTCTGGCCTCCCGCACCTATAGTACTTACTCTCTCCAAGTTGTGGAACTAGGTAGACTACATATAAGAAGAAATAAATTTGGACATTTGAAAAGATCGTGGACACATTCGTTATTTCTTAACAACCCAATACACGCCTTCCAGATGAAGCAGCATTTCATTTTTACTCTTTCAATCCAGTCTCCTGTCATTGCTGCTCACAATGCAGTCTCCTTTACATCGGGAGACCAAGCAGAAACAGTTTTGAGGAACACTCCCACTCTGTCTGTGCGAATAACCCTGACCTTCTTATTGCTTCCCATTTCAATAAATCACCTTGCTCTCATGCTAACATTTCAGTCCTGGGCTGCTGTAATGCACCAGTGAAGCACAAAACAACCTCGAGTAACACCTCACTTTAGACTTTGGTACGTTCTACCTGAAGGAGTTTTTATTCAATTCCATACTTCCACAGCCTGACCGCATTATGGCTGTTCTCCATTCTTCACACATTCTTTCTCCTGGTCTCCCAATGAACTTGCCCTGTTTGTGAATCGTTTGTCTTGCACTTAATTAAGGAACCCATTTCCCCCCTTCGCAATCTAATTAATACTCATTTTACATTTGATTCTCTTTTACCAGAAATAAAAGTCAATTTGTCAGTGGAATCGTTCCTCCATACCATCTTGCTTCCAGTCAAAGCCCATTTAAAAGCCCATTTTCCAATCCTTTTCTGTTCTGAAGAGAGTCACACTGGACTTGAAACGCTAACTGTGTTTCTCTCTCTCCGCAAATGCTGCCAGATCTGCTGTGTTTCTCCAGAAATGAAAAAAGCACATTTTCAATAAAACAAATAACTCTGGATACTTGAAATCTGAAACGATAACAAAACAAACCTGTGAGCCTTGAAGAACGGTCACTGCACCCAAATGATTAAGTCTGCTTTCACTTCACTGAAGCTGCCAGACCTGCTTAATTTCTCTTGCAATTTCTGCTTTTCACCACGTTTCAAAGACATGTGTCAACGTAGCTCAAACGCCCTGTTCAACCTGGAGTGCCATATACCGGGAAGTGAAAGATAACACAAGATGCACAATTTTCGTGTCTCTGAAATGACGTAAAGCTGGCATCACTGACACTACAGAGTTCTTACTGTTAGTCAGGGAGAGAAACAAATGAACATGCATTCACTTTAAACACAGAAGGTAGCACATACTGGAAAGGAAAGGATTCAGATGATTATGTTAAAGGGTGTTGAGCAATGAGACAAATTGTAAGTGTGACACCATGAAGAGACCCTCAGTAGAATGTGAGTATAAAATTAGAAATGTACCACATCAGAAACCAGAGTAGGTCACTGAGTACAGGGTTGATGGGCGAATGGGACTTTGTGTGAGATGGGGGACAGGCAGCAGGACTGTATTGGCGATATTGCAGCTCAAACAGTGGGTCCATGTGATGTTGTATACCACAACAGCAGCAGAAGCAGAATTATATTCAACCATAATCTGCAACTTTTTGCACGGGATAATCCCTCAGTCTACCATACTGTATTGGCGATATTGCAGCTCAAACAGTGTATCCATGTGATGTTGTATACCACAACAGCAGCAGAAGCAGAATTATATTCAACCATAATCTGCAACTTTTTGCACGGGATAATCCCTCAGTCTACCATTCCCAATAAGCGGATCTCTGCTTCAGCGACGAGTGTGGTGAACATGCGAAGGCAGAAATATGTGTACCGAAAACTGATGGCAAACCATAAAGCTACCACACTTGACTGTGTACATTCCAAACAGCTGAACTACCATCTGATAGAGAGGGCGGAATGATTGCAAGACCAAAAGATCAGTTTGAGGCTCTACAGTCCTGCCACATCCAGTCATAAATGGATTAAGCAACTCTAAACACAGAAGGTATCACATACTGGAAAGGAAAGGATTCAGATGATTATGTTAAAGGGTGTTGGGCAATGAGACAAATTGTAAGTGTGACACCATGAAGAGACCCTCAGTAGAATGAGAGTATAAAATTAGAAATGTACCACATCAGAAACCAGAGTAGGTCACTGAGTACAGGGTTGATGGGCGAATGGGACTTGGTGTGAGATGGGGGACAGGCAGCAGGACTGTATTGGCGATATTGCAGCTCAAACAGTGTGTCCATGTGATGTTGCAGACCACAACAGCAACAGAAGCAGAATTATATTCACCCATAATCTGCAATTTTATGCACGGGATAATCCCTCAGTCTACCATTCCCAATAAGCGGATCTCTACTTCAGCGACGAGTGTGGTGAACATGCGAAGGCAGAATTATGTGTACCAAAAACTGATGGCAAACCATAAAGCTACCACACTTGACTGTGTACATTCCAAACAGCAGAACTACCATCTGATAGAGAGGGCGGAATGATTGCAAGACCAAAAGATCAGTTCGAGGCTCTATCGTCCTGCCACATCCAGTCGTAAATGGATTAAACAACTCACTGCAGGAGAGGGCCCAACTCATGTCCCCCTCCTTAATAATGGAACAGCCCTGCACATCAATGCAAAAGGCAACCATACTCAGCCAGAAGCATTGAGTCAATGATTTACCTCACCTCGTCAGGATGCCAACAGAATTACAGATGGTAGCTTTCAAACAATCTGCTTCACTCTATGTGACATGAAGAAACATCTGAACACAGTAGATATGACAAAGACAATGTACAACAAGCCGTGTCCCTGGGGAATCTGTTTCATTCCAGTTCCAACTCTGACATCTATATGGCAATGTGGAAGATTACTCAACTATGACAAGTCCCTTAAGAGGAGAATAATTACAGTATGACCAACATCCCCCCCTCAATTCCATCATGACAGTCAAATTGTTGGGGGTGCTTTTTGACAAAGTTGTCAGTGTGGTTTGCGATAGGTCCCCATGTGGAGATGGAAATGTCACTGGGTTACTAATCCAAACCAGACTAATGCTCTGATAGCTGGTGGAAGTTAATAACAATTAATAAAACATCGATATTTAAAATCTTGTGTCAGTAATAATGACATTGAACCCAATGTCAATTGTAAATACCTATTTGCTTCCCCAATGTACTTTCAAGAAGTGAATCTTCCGTGTTTTCCTGGTCTAGCCTAAAAGTGACTCCAGACACACAGACATGTGATAAACTCTTCAATGATCTCTGAAACAGCCAATCAAGGCACTCAATTGTATCAAACTGCTCCAAGGTTTTAAAGGATAAAACCGGACAGAACACCGGGCACTTCTGTATCGGAAAAGGGAAACAAAGGCCAGTCAATCCTACAGAGACCTCCTTCCTAACATCTGAGAGCTTGTGACAACATTGACAAAGCTTTCCCATAGACTGCATAGAAACATTGGGAAAGGAGTAGGTAATTCAACACAGTGAGCCTCCCACGTTCTCATCATGGCCGAGAATCTCCTCAATACATTTCTCCTGCAGCAGACTGAGATATATTGCAATTGATTCCGTCACCAACTGTTTGAGATGTTTGCAAATAGCTGGGACCCAAGGACATTCCTGAGATACTCCACGAACCTTCATCTCCAATAGAAGGATCATTTTATTCCTGTGTTTCCGGTCCAAGGGCTCCTTTGCTGGAGCCTATACACTCTGACCTGCTTTCTTTTTCTTATTTTCTCCTCCACTTTTCTTTTTGTAATTTACTGACCTCAAGCTGGACTCAGGGTTTGGACCTCAAACTGAGCCCAGCGAGGAGGAGAGTGAGTCCTTACTTAATTTTCTGGACAAGGACATGACCTGGAATTGGCAGCTGCTACATCAGCAGAGACAACGTGAGTGAGATAGGGCCCAGCAGCACTTTGTGGCAACAAGTGAAAGCTTTTCACTGTATTTTATTGTATTTCTCCTGTAAAATACACCTGATCATTAAATCAAAATCAAAATCTTCTACTCACTCTTTCCTGCCATCTGTCCAATTCTGAAACTTTGTCCAAATATTTGCCACAATCCCATAATATTTGATTTTGTACACTGGGCTTGGGATTTCAGCAACAGTCCTTGGATGCTGCCTGACCGACTGTGCTTTTCTGAACTACACTTCTTGATTCTGATCTCAAACATCTGCAGTCCTCACTTTTTCCCTAACCTAGTAACCTGTGCAGTCACATTCAGGGATCTGTGGAGAAACACCGTCTCAGCTTCCTAGTATGTTGCCATTCATTGCATACCCTAATTTTTGGTTCCTTCTTCCAAAGTACATCACCACAAGTATATCAGGGTGCATTCCATCTGATGATCTGACCATTCCATCTGTATCTTCCTGTAACATAAGGCCTTCCTCCTCACTGTCAACTACCCAGCCAATCTCTGTGACAAACACAAACTTAATTATCACACTCCCCACACCCCTACGCATTCACATCTATCTAGATCATTAATGAATGCCACAAATAATAAGATACGCTGCACCAGCAGACACTCGTCTCCATCACACAAACAACCTTCTGCTATCACCCTCTGTCTCCTGCCACTAAGACAATGTTTGATGTAACTCACCAAGTTACTCTTGATATCATGGCTTTTTAAAAATCAGTTTCCGATATGAGGCCTTGGCAAAGGCCTTGCTGAAAAACCATATAAACAACATGCTCAAAAATATGCAATAAATTTCATTTGGTAAGACTTCCTCCTGATGACGTCATGCTGACCATTCCTGATCAAACCTTACCTCTCTAAATGGAGGTCAATTTTGTCCTTTCCTATTTCCTCCAATACTTCTCCTAACACTGATCTACTAGTCACTGGACTACAACTTCCCGGTCTATTTCCACCAACCTTCCCATTAAGTGGGACTACATCCGTTGTTCTCCATTTATCTGGCATCTACAACTTCTCTGTGGCCAGATTCGACATAAACATTTGAGTCAGGGCATTTTGTCCTTTGTCTCCAACAGCAGCCTGTGATACAACTTATTCAGACCTGGCAATTTTATACCAGCCAAAGCCTCCAATCCCTGCTCGCATCTTATATCAATCTGTTCAAGAGCTTCCCAATCCATCTTCTTGAATTCTGTCCCTGCATCCTCCTTCTTCCAAGTAAAGCAGATAGGCGCTTTCATGTAACAATCGATCAATGTTCTCCAGCTTCACACACACAGCGTGCTCCCTTGGTCTCTAATGGGCCCTAGTGGTTTCCTGGTTATTCTGTTCTGATTGATGTACGTGGAGAACATCTTGGGACTCTCCTTAACTTTGTCTGGCAGCACTTCTCCATGCCCCTGTGTCAATTCGTCTCTCTATGTGAACTTGCTAAGCTTCACTGCGATCTCCTTTCATTTTTATCAATCATTGGAGAACACAAACTGAGTTTCTCCGTCAGTTAATTTTGCCTCTAATAAGATTGACATGAAAGTAACTGTTTAGTTTCTCTGTAATTTTCTAGTTCTCGCAAGGAATTATCTTGTGTGGATATTCACCATTCCGCACGTGTCCTTGCCTTCACTTTCCCATCAAGTATCGAGAGAAGGATTTGGTCATCCTAATGTTTCTTGTTCGTTTGCGTTTCTTTAAATTTCCTTATCAGTTTATTGGTCCTCAAATGTCTCTGAATCCATGGCATACAACAATATCTGGCAATTTCCTGAGCTGCTTCCTTTGATCTGATGCAACCTTTAATTTCATTTGTTAGCTATTGTTAAGTCATCTCACCCCTTTGTTGTTTGAACTGTGGTGGTCATGTGCATATTGTACAATTTAACAACCATTGCCTGTCTTCCAGTAAATCTTTTTCATGTACTTCTCCAATTCACTAAAGCTAATGTGCCCCTCATACTTTCGTAACTTGCACGACTCAGATTTATAACCACAATTTCAAAACAAACTGTTTATATTCAGATGTCATATAAAATTCAATATATTATGATTACTTCCCCAAACCTCCTTTTCAGTAGGGTTTTAAATTAGAGCTTCTGATCACATAACATCAATTTCAAAACTGCCTTACCTGTGCCTCAGTGCTCAACATAGTGTTAAAGGAAACCATCTCAAATACGCTCAAAAACCTATTTTCACAGCATTATTATTCACGTGGGTAACACAGTTTAGATGTAGCTTGAAACTGTTCATTATTACTGTGGTACCTACAAAGCTGGATATCTAATTTCCTGTTTTATAACATACCCAACAGTTGTGTTGCAACTTCCACTTTGATATATAACTCCCATCAATCTTTGCTTCTCCTTGCTGTTTCTAAGCTTCACCCTACAAGATCATGTGGATACTGAATGATGTGGCCTCTGGGAATATTATTGGTCGATTCAGGTGAGATATTTGGTGAAGCCTATTTGGACGTTGAGTTAATTTCTTCACGTTATTCATTCTTCTCAAGTGTTATTATGACATTTTCACCAGATCTCTCGTTGTGCTGGTGGGGTAGAGAAGGACAATGATCTTTCAACAATGCTTGCATTCCCTCAGACAGCTGAGACTGCTCCAACCTGGGTGGGAACTTTACAGCAGGCTGGTAAAGTGTTGCTGATGCTGTACAGGATCTTAATCAGATCACATCTGCAGTAGTGTGTACAGATTTAGTCGCCTCACTGAAGAAAGGCTATTGTTACACTAGAAGCAGCTCAGATATGGTTCCCTCAACTGATTCCTGCAATGGAGGTGTTATCTTATATTGGAAGGATGATCAAGTTGATCCAATACGCATTAGAGTTTACAAAATGAAAGATGATCTTATTTTTACATCAAACACCGGAAAGAGTCAGCCACAGAAGTCAATTACAGAGCCAAA
The DNA here is from genome assembly GCF_004010195.1 of Chiloscyllium plagiosum. Classification (NCBI taxonomy): domain Eukaryota; kingdom Metazoa; phylum Chordata; class Chondrichthyes; order Orectolobiformes; family Hemiscylliidae; genus Chiloscyllium; species Chiloscyllium plagiosum. The sequence goes on from NW_025215341.1 coordinate 102,217, forward strand.
TCCACTTCTCCAGTCTGTTACACAAGAATAGCAGAAGAATATTCAGGCATTCGACCCTGTCACACCAGAACAGGACGAGGTTATTCGGCCCCTGGAGCCTGCTATCCAGTTACAGGAGGAGGCCAATCAGCTCCTTGAGTCTATAACACTGCACGCAGAGTAGACCATGAGGCACCGGTATCCTGTTATACAGCAACATGATCAGTCCATTCAGCCTCCTCAAATGTCTAACACAGGAACTGGAAGAGCCTGGCACACTAGAATAACAGGAGGCTATTCAGCACGAGAATTAAAGAATGAGATAAAATTATTTGAGACTTGTTAAGGAAAGGAGGAGACAATTCCCTCATGTACATGTTGTATGGGAACAGGAGGAGAGAAATCACTCCTTCGATCCCATTTCAGGGATGCAGGAGTTGATTGTTCAGTATCTCGACCCTGTTAGGAAGGAATATGAAAAGACCGTTCAGCTCCTCAAAATGTTACACAGCAACAAGAAGATTCCACAAGCCCTCAGGCTTCAGACATATTATCAGGAGAAGCAGATCATGAATCTGTAAATCAGGACATTCCGGCCATCGAGTCTATAATGTAGGAACACCATGGGGACATTCAGCCTATTGAGTGTGTAAACCAGGAACTGAGTGAATCAATTCTGACACTCATGCCGCTTACACACCGATTGGAGCAGATCTTATAAAGCTTTGTACCTGTTACAGAGGAACACGGGAAAGGGAACGTAGAGGTTACAGAAAGATTAGGAATTAGGATAATCATCTTCATTTGTCAATAAAAGGTTGCCGGCAAACTGTTGGGAATTAAGGGAAATTGTGAGAATCCGTTATAAATTAATTAACAACAAGGGATTTGCAAAGTCGAACAAGAATATATCAGAATCACCATGATTTTTTAAGGTTTTGTTTGCTCGAATTCTTTAAAGATGTGACAAGCAAAGTAGCCAATAGAGATTCTGTAGAAGTATAGTACCTGGACTTTGAAAAGGCATTGATTAAACGCTGCACAAAATACTAAGCTGTAAAGTAAGAGGACATGGATTTGGGAGGAAGTTATTCGCCTGGATAGAGGGCTGGTGAGTCAACAAAATGCAGAGATGGATTAGCTGTTTCGTTAATGGTTGGCAATTTTGGGGTTTGCATAGATCTCAGACCACATGACCCGACAAGTTACCATCCATTGTATTACTTGGCTGAGAGGAGAGAAAACACTACATCTACATTTTCAACTGACACTAAAACAAGTGGAAACGTAGGTTGATGCAATGAAAATATAGAAAATTTGCATATTGTCGTGAACAGTTTCGATGAATGTGCTGACATCTGGCATCTAAAGTTTAACGCGGATAATATGAGAATAACCATTTCGATCAGAGGAATCCAACATGCTATGGAAATGGAGAACAACTTCAGAGTGCTTACGTGCAGAGGCATCTGGGTGTCCTTGTGCAGACCACAGAAAACGCATATGCAGGTAAAGCAGGGAATGAGAAAGGTAAGTACGATTTCAGTATTTACTTGTAAAAGAATAGAGTATAAACGGAGTGAAGAATTACTGAAATTCTGCGAGGTATTAGTGAGACTGTAACTGACGTACTGTGTTCAGTTTTGTTGCCCTGACTGCAGGAGGGATGTAGTTACAACGAAGGAAGTTCAGAACAAGCTCATTAGATTTATTCCAGAGATGAATTTATATTTTCAAGAGAGTTTGAGCAGTTCAGGCCGATCCAACCTCGGTTTAGAAGAATGAGAAGAGACATCATTGAGATCTGAAGGATGTTAATGGTGATTGACTATGTCGGTGTGGAGTGGATATTTCCTCATGTGAGGCAGACTGGAACAAGAGAGCATAGTTTTAGGATTAGGCAGAGCAGAGTTAAAAAAGGGGTGAGGGGAACATATTTCCCTCAAAAGGGTTGTGAATCTGTGTGCCGGGGATGCTGGGGCATTGAGTCAATGAAGGTATAT
>NW_025215342.1:0-1416 GCF_004010195.1 Chiloscyllium plagiosum
ATGGAGTTTCAATACCAGTGCAGCTGTATCAGTGATCACAGAACCAGCCTTTAACAAAATTCACCCCAGACTCCAACCCCTGAGTTTGGGTAAGATCTTGGTTAGATGGAGAACCTATCCCAGGAAACCCTTACAGATTGAGGGTACAACTTCAATTCCGGTCTCTCATGAGAAGCAGCTGGTTTAGTTCCCACTGATTGTAGTAGAAGGCTCAGGCCGAAGCCTGATTGGGTAGAATTGGTTGCGAGAGATTGATCTTGATTGGCTCAACATCTTTCAATTAGATAAAGGCTGCCTGAGTGAGGTCCTGATTAAATATCCGGAAGTTTCTCAGAAAGGTCAAGGGACTCTCAAAGGAGTGAAGGCCACCTTACATATTGGAGGAGAAAGTGAGGTCTGCAGATGCTGGAGATCAAAGTTGAAACTTTATTGCTGGAACAGCACAGCAGGTCAGCCTGACCTGCTGTGCTGTTCCAGCAAGTGAAGGCCACCTTACATATTGACCAGGAAACAATTCCATGATTCTGTAAGGCCTGCCCAGTGCCATTTGCCTAATGCGGAAAAGTAGAGGCAGAAACCAGGAGACTGGAAAGAGAAGGAATCATCAAACCAGCCCAGTTTGTGGAATGGGCAGCACCAGTCATACTGACTGTGAAGCCCAATGAGTTGATTTACCTTCGTGGGGATTTTAAACAAACAGTAAACCACTTTTCAATCTACCCAATCCCTCGCCTAGGGGATTTATACACAAAGCTGGTGGAGGGGCTGTCCATCACAAAGCTGGACATGAGCCACATTTATTTGCAACTGTGGTTAGATGAGGATTCCCAGAAATAGGTTACGATTAATACCCATAAGGGGTTTTGCCAATATACGTGACTGCTATTTGGGGTATTTCCAGTGGACAATGAAGAACATTTTACAAGATCTACCCCAGGTCCCCATTTATCTAGACGATGGGCTAATAACAGGGAAGACCAATAAGGAGTACTTAGAGAATTAATCCTTGGACATTTCTCCCAGGTAAGTGTATGCCTTAGAAGAGAAAAATGTGCGTTCCACACCCCAAGTGACCTACTTGGGCTACAGAGTTAACAAGACCGGGTTACACCCATTGGAAGATAAAGTGAGGACGATCGAAGGTGCCCCAGCTCCCACATCTCTCCCGGAGTGTTGGTCTTTCCTTGGATTGGTGAATTATTACCAAAAGTTCAGACATAACCAGGCCCCCATCCTGGCACCTTTCACCTGCTATTGGAAAGGGTCAGCCTTAGAAATGGTCACGTAGCCAAGCTAAAGCTTTCAGAGAAGTGAAGGAACAACTGTCATCCTCTGAGGTGTTGGCACATTACGATCCCGAGTGAGATGTGATATGGATATGTGATGCCTCCCTGTACGGCATTGGGGTGGTATTAG
>NW_025215342.1:6297-23918 GCF_004010195.1 Chiloscyllium plagiosum
GTTATTTTGACAATATTGAAATCAATGAAATAATCTGATGTTTTGGGGTATAAGACTGGGAAAATTTGAACAGTTGGGGGAGAACTGCCAAGCCACCAACACATGCAGACTGCCCACAGAATAGCTCTCTTATAGGTACCTTCAACTGTCGACAACTTGTGAAACAGAAACCCTAAGAAGAAGTAAAGAAGACAGAGGAAGATACAAAAAGAAGATTGGACAGTTGGCTGATTTTGAAAGTTGAAGTTTTTGGTAAATCTTAATCAGGGGTTTTATCGGACCAGTATTATAGAAGGGCAAGTAAAAGATTGGTTAGAGAAAGGAGTTGTAAATAGTTGTTAGTTAATATTCCATGTTAGAGCTGAAAATGTGTTGCTGGAAAAGTGCAGCAGGTCAGGCAGCATCCAAGGAACAGGAGAATCGACGTTTCGGGCATAAGCCCTTCTTCAGGAACGTCGATTCTCCTGTTCCCTGGATGCTGCCTGACCTGCTGCGCTTTTCCAGCAACACATTTTCAGCTCTGACCTCCAGCATCTGCAGCCCTCACTTTCTCTCTATATTCTATGTTAGACTTAAAGAATAAAGTCCTGACATTTGGGATAGTTCTTGGCTGCTCAAATTTTAATGGATTACAGCACGAGTTAAATCATTTCTGTGTTGCAGGTTTAAATGAGCGGGGGGGGGGGGTTAACCCCGTGTTGTAACAGTTGCCCTTTCCTGAACATGGACATGAATCAAGCAGAAGTACCCCTCAATACAATAGAATTCCCCTGAAAACCTGATGGGGAAGTTTTCACAGATTAGTGGGGGAGAACTTGCCTGGGGTATACATTTGGAGGAAGGGTTCTTGTGGCGCTGTGGTAATGTCCCTGTTTTTAAGTCAGAAGGCCTGGGTTCAAGTACCACCTGCTCCAGAGTTGTGTCATAACACATCTGAACAGGTTGATAAGCTGAACAGGCCGGGGCTGTTTTCCCTGGAGCGTCAGCGGCTGAGGGGTGACCTTATAGAGGTTTATAAAATCATGAGGGGCATGGATAGGGTAAATAGACAAAGTCTTTTCCCTGGGGTGGGGGAGTCCAGAACTAGAGGGCATAGGCTTAGGGTGAGAGGGGAAAGATATAAAAGAGACCTAAGGGGCAACTTGTTCAGACCGAGGGTGGGACGTGTATGGAATGAGCTGCCAGAGGAAGTGGTGGAGGCTGATACAATCGCAACATTTAAAAACTTGTTGACTGAAATAAAAACATGTAAAATTGGAGTGGGGATGGGCCTTTTAGCACCTTATCCACTATCATTCAATAAGATTGTGGATAAATGGCTGTGGCCTCAACTTGCACTTTCTCCCCTGTTGACTCCTTTGTCAGTTGGGGCTGGGATATAGAGTTTAAGAGCACGGGATATAGAGTTTAAGAGCAAGTGTCTACAATGTTGGTCTGGCCATTTGTGTGCAGCTCTAGAATGCACATCACAGGAGGGATGTTCAGCTTGGAGAGCAAGCAGAAGAGATTTATCAGAACGCTGCCAGGGCCCGAGAGCTTCTGTCATGAAGAGGGACTGGACTGGCTGAGGTTGGCTTCTTTCAATCAGATGGGATTTAGAGAGAGGTCACGAGGGGGGATGTACAAAATATCGGGTCGACAGGAAGACACTTATCACCTTGGTGGAGGGATCAGTGATCGGCAGCGGGGGTGGGCATAGGTCTAAGGTAAGGCGCAGAAGGTTTAGAGGAGATGTGAGGGGAGACCCGTTCTCACTCAGAGGGTGGTGGGAGTCTGGAACCCACTGTCTTTGAGGCTGGTAGAGACAGAGACCCTCATCACGTTGATGGGCAGGAGCTAGTGTTGGACTGGGGTGGACAAAGTTAAAAATCACGCAAAGCCAGGTTATGCTACAACAGGTATATTTTTAAGCACGAGCTTTTGGAGTGCTGCTCCCACAGCTATCTGATGTTGGAGCAGCGCTCTGAAAGCTGGTGCTTCCAAGCAAACCTGTTGCAGTGTAACCTGGTGTTGTGTGATTTTTAACCCCATCACATTAAATAAGTGTTCAGATGTGCACTAGAGATTCCAGGCTACACAATGCTATGGGAAAGAGAATTCCACAGAGTAAAACGCCGCTGTTGTCCGAGACAGGATCATCAACTTGGACTTTGGGGAAAGGCCCCGTTCTTTCTCGAGATGGTGCCGCTAAGGTCTTTTCCTGAGAGACCAAGCAATGCCTGGTCACACAGGCTGTCTCAATAGGCACGCTCAGATCATTGTTCTGCAGAGTATAGGGTCGAAACCTGTGGCGCTGGAAAAGCACAGCCGGTCAGGCAGCATCCGAGGAGCAGGAGATTCGACGTTTCGGGCAAGAGCCCTTCATCAGGATCATGATGGAAGGACTCACGCCTGAACTGTTGACTCTCCTGCTCCTCGGATGCTGCCTGACCGGCTGTGCTTTTCCAGCGTCATACGTTTTGACTCTGATCTCCAGCATCTGCAGTGCTCACTTTCTCCCAGTGAAGTACAGTATATAGTCATGGTTAACTGTGACAGGCAAGGCAGGAGAGCTGATGAGTGCAGTATTTGCAGGAGGGTATAAAAACAGAAGGGTAGATGGCCGTAAGGGTAGAAATGGAGTGATACTTCTGAATATGGGAAGTACCCCTGTGTTTGGGGGTGGAAAGTCCCCATTTATTCTCAAAATCCCTTGGTTTCTTTTTCCCCTTCCAATCAGATCTTTTCGATAACAGGTTAGATCACGCACTCGGAATGTCACACAGACACATACACACACACACCCACTGACCGTCATTCCCTATTAGTTTTGGCTTTCAGAAGAATTGTGTTAAAAATAAATACTCAGAGAACACCTTGTAAACACATAGAAACCACTCCCAAAATCTCCCGGTGGCAACCTTGCAAGCAAGGCCTCACTGGATTTATTTTGTTGCCATGGTGACTATAATCCAAGACAAGGCCACTGCCCCTTTTAATTCCATACACTTTTGGCTCCGTTTATGGGTCTGGCTGTGATTAAACTTTTACAAAATTCACTTGTGGGATGCAGGCGTCACTGGCTGGGCCCAGCGTTTATTGTCCATCCTGAGTTGCCCTTGAGAAGGTGGGGGTGAGCTGCCATCTTGAACCGCTGGAGTCGACACGCTACAGATAGACCCACAATGCCTTCAGGGAGAGAATTTCCTCAGCAACACTGAAGGGACGGTGATACACAGAGGAACCTCGATTATCCGAATATCAATTATCCGAATTTCAGATTATCCAAAGAAGTCCTCAAGGTCCTGACAGAAACATTACATCAAAAACATGTTTTTAATCGTGTCTTTTGTTTACAATGGATTAAAAATGCACTCGGCTTACTGAAATGCTGCTGCTAACAGTCTTGGACATCGATGGGAGCCCGGGCACTGTCACCTAATGACTGACCTGCCGTCTCTCTCTCCCCCACACTTTCCCTGGCGTTCTCCACAAGAGTGTACGCTAAACCACCTCCCCCCTTCCCCGATAATCTCTCCAACATTGCCTTGTGCAGGGCACAGGTGGACCCTGTTTAAAAAGTTGCAGTAAAAAGATGTGTGTGTGTGCGCATGCGCGCTATTTTGAGACTCACCCCACCAAAAGCAGTTGTCCAGTCCAACTGCCCCAGAGGGAGGGAGGGTGGGGGGTGTGTACAGGAGGTGGGGTTAGTGGGGGTTGGGGTGGGGGGGCAAAGTCTTGCATGCATTGTGCTGTTGCCTGGTCTCCTGAACGGGGAGCGCACTTAGCAAGTGCTCGCTGTGTCAATCCCATTGAATTGAATTGTTGGGGAGGGGGGAGCGGGATTCTTTAGCAATGCTGCAGGTCCCTTACACACAAGTGTGTGTTTGCTCAGAAACAAACCCTGAGACAGTGAGGGGGAGAGCGAGGAGAAAGGGAACTTCAGAAAACTCTTGAGCCCCAGAGGAGAGGCATTGGATCAATTAAACAAATAATCAATTATCCAAATGAAATAGTGCTCGCCCATCACTTTTGGATAATCGAGGTTCCTCTGTATGTCCAAGTCAGGACAGTGAGTGGCTTGGAGTTACAATAAGGAAGGTGCTTATTGAAAATGGAGATGAAATGTTTTGTTTTACCCCTCAGAGGGTTTCGGAGCCTTTGGAATTCCCTCCCTCAAAAAGCAGTGGACACAGAATCTTTCAATATTGTTAAGGCAGAGGTAGGTAGACTTTTGATCACCAAGGGGGTGGCGGATTATCAGGCGATACGCAGGAATGTAGAGTGGAAGTTAAAATCAGATCAGCCATTGTGTTACTGAATGGCAGACCAGGCTTGGAGGATCCAGGGACCTAATGGGGCAATGTTTTTACACAGAGAGTGGTACTTGTATGGAATGAGCTGCCAGAGGATGTGGTGGAGGCTGGTACAATTGCAACATTTAAAAGGCATCTGGATGAGTATATGAATAGGAAAGGACACTTCAACCCCAGGGCATCAATGTGGACTTCACCAGTTTCCTCATTTCCCCTTCCCCCACCTCACCCCAGTTCCAAACTTCCAGCTCAGCACTGTCCCCATGACTTGTCCTACCTGCCTATCTTCTTTTCCACCTACCTGATGAAGGGCTTTTGCCCGAAACGTCGATTTTACTGCTCCTCGGAAGCTGCCTGAACAGCTGTGCTTTTCCAGCACCTCTAATCCAGAATTTGGAGGGATCTGGGCCGGGTGCTGGCAGGTGGGACTAGATTGGGTTGGGATATCTGTTCGGCATGGACGGGTCAGACCGAAGGGTCTGTTTCCATTCTGTCCATCTCTATGACTCTGACCAAGTGGCATCCACTTTTCCTCATTTATGTGAGGGGAACTAGCAGGGGCTGGTGTTCTAATGTATCTGCTGCCCTTGTCTTTCTAGTTGGTGGTGGTCTTGGGTTTGGAAGACGCTGTGTGAGGAACCTTGGTTAATTTCTTATCGATGGTACACACTGCTGATACTGACTGTTGACGGTGGAGGGAGTGGAATGTGGTGTAATCAAGCGGGGGCTGCTTTGTCCTGGATGGTGTCGAGCCCCTTGAGTGTTGTTGGGGCTGCCCCCATCCAGGGGCAAGAGGGGAGTGTTCCATCGCACTCCTGTCTTGTAACTTGTAGATGGTGGACTGGATTTGGGGAGGGTTACCAACGCAGTATTCCTCGCCTCTGACCAACTCTTGTCGATAGCTTTGATTCGACCTGTTCTTGCGCACCTCTGGAGCAGGTGGGACTTGAACCTGGAGCCCTGGTTCCAAAGTAGAGACGCTGCCACTACACCTGAAGTTGTAGTCTCTAAAATCAAATAGTAGGCTCATGCAAAAATAGAAAATTAAAATGAAAGAAGAAGGTGGAAGAGAGAGTTAGTGATGAAGCTGATTGTCGCTGGAAAACGAAAGGAAGGGGCAGACTGCATCAGTGACAGGAGAGCTTGATAATAGAACAAACTATAGGGTAGTGGTTTGTGCGAAGATTTGTAGCTCGGGTGCTCGTTCTGTTCGCCGAGCTGGAAGTTTTTGTTGCAAACGTTTCGTCCCCTGGCTAGGCGACATCATCAGTGCTTGGGAGCCTCCTGCGAAGCGCTTCTTTGATGTTTCCTCCGGTGTTTATAGTGGTATCTGGTTGTTGAATGTGAAGTGTGTTGTGAGGCACAAGTCCAGTAGTTTTAAGTATGCCGTCTTTGTTGATAGGTTCAGCGTCCTGTTTTCTGTTCAGTATGTCCAGTAGGTTGGCTATTGTTTCTCTGGCTAGGGTTTTGCCACTATAAACACCGGAGGAAACATCAAAGAAGCGCTTCGCAGGAGGCTCCCAAGCACTGATGATGTCGCCTAGCCAGGGGACGAAACGTTTGCAACAAAAACTTCCAGCTCGGCGAACAGAACCACAACATAGGGTAGTGGAATAGGACTTGGTGGGTTACTCTTCGGAGGGTCGGTGTGGGCTGAAGGGCCTGTTTCCACGCTGTAGGGAATCTAGTCAAATCTAGTCAAATTTGTAATAAAATTAACAAGTTGATAGCACAAATAGAGGCAGTTGGGTATGATTCTGTGGCAGTTACTGAGGTTGCAGGGAAAATTGCAAGTTTGGGAATTGAATATCCCAAGGGTACTCAGTGTTTCGGAAGGATGGGCAGGCAGGGAAAGGAGGTGGTTAAGCTTTGTTCGTAAAGGGAGAGATCAGCGCTGCAGTGAGAAAACGATGTCAGCGCTGGCGATGAAGATATAGAATCAGAGTGAGTAGACATAGGAAATAGCAAAAGGAAAGGTCCCTGGTTGGAGTAGTTTGTCAGAGAGTCATAGAGATGTACAGCATGGTCCGACCCGTCCATGCCGACCAGATATAGAACATAGAACAATAGAACAATACAGCACAGAACAGGCCCTTCGGCCCACGATGTTGTGCCGAACTTCTAACCTAGATTAAGTACCCATCCATGTACCTATCCAATTGCCGCTTAAAGGTTGCCAATGATTCCGACTCTACCACTCCCATGGGCAGCGCATTCCATGCCCCCACCACTCTCTGGGTAAAGAACCCAACCCAATCTAGTCCCACCTGCCAGCACCCGGCCCATATCCCTCCAAACCCTTCCTATTCATATACCCATCCAAATGCCTCTTAAATGTTGTAATTGTACCAACCTCCACCACATCCTCTGGCAGCCCATTCCCCCAAACAGGAGTCCTGAAGTGGGGCACAGAGTAAACCAGGAAATACCATGTCCTTGGGAGAAAGGTACGGCAATGATCATGGGTGATGTTAATATGCACAGTGTGGAGGTTTGGAGGGGAACGTGAAGAAAAACATTTTCACCAAACAGTGGTAGGAGCCTGGCATGTGGGCCTGGTTGGGTGGGAAACCTCACAATCGTTGAAAAATACTTAGATGAGCATTTGAGGTGTCACAACTTTCAAGGCCGAGGGCAGAAAAAGTAGGTAGGAGTATATTTTTGGGAGTATGGATTGGATGGGCTGAAGGGACGCTGGTGTACAGTACGATTCTATGTTTCCGATGTAGGGGAGATTGTTTCTCAGAACAAGTCGTTGAGGAACCAGTCAGGGAGCAGACTATTCTGGATTTGTTATTGTGTAATGAGGTGTGATATTAATTAATAATCCCACAGTAAAGATCCCCCTGGGAAGAGTGATCATAGCACACGGGAATTTCAAACTCAAATGAGCGGTCAGAGAGTAGAAGCAGACTCTTTGGTCCAATTCCTTCATGCTGAGCATAATTCCCGGACTCAACTAGAACCACCTGCCTGAGCTTGACACTTATCCCTCCGAGCAATTCTTAGATTAGATTAGACTCCCTACAGTGTGGAAACAGGCCCTTTGGCCCAACAAGTTCACACCGACCCTCCGAAGAGTAACCCACCCAGACCCCGTTCCCCATATATACCTCTGACTAATGCACCTAACACTATGGGCATACTTGTCCAATTGTTTTTAAAAGAATCAAAAATGAATCAGAATAAACTACTGGCATTTAATAACTGTAAGCAATCTAGAAGCAAACTTGCGATCTCAGGAGCAGCTACAAGATCCACCATTTTTGTTATTGCTAAAAGTAGGGTCAAGGCTATCTCTTTGATATGTTTTGAGGGGGACCTGGTCTGGCCCATAGCAAGTGACAGGACAGACTCAAAAGGCCAAAGAGTCTATTGCTGCTCCTATTTCCTCTGTGGGACAATACGACCCTAGACAGATGGACACAGAGGAGTCTCTGTCATCAAACTACTTCAGCATTTTAAAAAAATAAGCAGCGCCAATCCTGAAACTTAAAATTACATTATCAGACACCAAACTCTGAACTGACCTTCTTGATAAACTTAAGCGCTGTCTGATAATTCTAATCAGCCTGGCTAGCAATTTAGTTTGCCCGAGTTCATAATGGAGTGGATCTTGATGTAAGCTAATAATAGAGACCTCACTATTGCTGTATCGTTCCAGGATGACCATCCACAGAGTTGCAAGTATGTTGTCCCGCGCCATAGTCATCGGGGGGAATGTCGACATGCTCCAAAGTGAGCTTGCTTATGCTTTTGGTCTCCTCCGGAAAATTGGTCATTTCAGAGTTAGAGAACAGGGCCAAATGTTACAACCATTCACAGCATTTAGGCTCAGAGAGATGTACAGCACGGAAACAGACCCTTCGGCCCAACCCGGCCATGCCGACCAGATATCCCAACCCCAATCTAGTCCCACCTGCCAGCACCCGGCCCATATCCCTCCAAACCCTTCCTATTCATATACCCATCCAAATGCCTCTTAAATGTTTCAATTGTACCAGCCTCCACGACATCCTCTGGCAGCTCATTCCATACACGTACCACCCTCTGTGTGAAAAAGTTGTTCCTTAGGTCTCTTTTATATCTTCCCCTCTCGCCCTAAACCTATGCCCTCTAGTTCTGGACTCCCCCACCCCAGGGAAAAGACTTTGCCTATTTATCCCATCCATGCCACTCAGAACTTTGTAAACTTCTATAAGGTCACCCCTTAGCCTCCGACACTCCAGGGAAAACAGTCCCAGCCTGTTCAGCCTCTCCCTATAGCTCAAATCCTCCAACCCTGGCAATATCCTTGTAAATCTTTTCTGAACCCTTTCAAGTTTCACATCTTTCCGTCCTGCTAAGATTTTCTTTCCCGAAATGCAGCACCTCGCATTTAACTGATTTAAACTCCATCTGCCACTTCTCAGCCCATTGGCCCATCTGGTCCAGATCCTGTTGTAATCTGAGGTAACCCTCTTCACTGTCCACTACGCCTCCGATTTTGAGTCAGCTCAAATCACTTATGTAGTTTTGCCCAGATGTTTGTTTGAAGATCAGCACCGTTTGGTCAATGGTTCTCCCGGTGCAGAGGACTTCAAATTGCTGATGGCATTTCTCCAACTGTGTTGCAGATCCACTCCAGGTGTACAATACTGACCAGTTGGTGACAACTACTGCGGGCACTCTTATGTTTTGGGGCCTGGTAGTGATTTTTGTTAGGCAAAAGCGAGGCCTGCTCACGCTGGAAACCAGGGTTTAGATCAGAGTGATGCTGGAAAAGCGTGGCAGGTGAGGCAGCGTCTGAGGAGCAGGGATGCTGCCTGACCTGCTGTGCTTTTCCAGCATCACTCTGATCTAAACAGCGATTTTGGTTTGTGACTCAGTGGCAGGGTTTTCCGAAGACAGTGGAGTTGGCACAGCTGATCCAGTGTTAGATCAGTGATGGGGCGGCACGGTGGCTCAGTGGTTAGCACTGCTGCCTCACAGCGCCAGGGTCTCGGGTTCAATTCCTGCCTCGGGTGACTGACTGTGTGGAGTTTGCACATTCTCCCAGTGTCTGCGCGGGTTTCCTCCGGGTGCTCCGGTTTCCTCCCACAGTCCAAAGATGTGCAGGTCAGGGTGAATAAGCCATGCTAAATTTTAGGTGCATTAATCAGAGTGGGGGGGTGGGTTGCTCTTCCTCCTGGTGCTCCAGTCTGGGTTTGCTCCGGTTTCCTCCCACAGTCCAAAGATGTGCCGGTCAGGGCCATGCTAAATTTTAGGTGCATTAATCAGAGTGGGGGGGTGGGTTGCTCTTCCTCCTGGTGCTCCAGTCTCCTCCCACAATCCAGAAGATGTGCAGGTTAGCATGGATTGACCCATAGTGTTAGGGTCAGGGGTAAATATGGAGTAGGGGAATGGTTCTGGGTGGCTTACTGTTCGGAGGGTCGGTGTGGACTGGTTGGGCTGAAGGGCCTGTTTCCGATCTAATCTTGATATGGAGATGCCGGTGTTGAACTGGGGTGGACAAAGTTAAAAATCACACAACACCAGGTTATAGTCCAACAGGTTTAATTGGAAGCACTAGCTTTCGGAGCGACGCTCCTTCATCAGGGTGGTTGTCGAATCTAATCTTGTCAGTGACAGCCTTTTGAATCAATTGCTGCCAAGGTGTGGTTGTTAAGTTTTGTTTTGGCTGCACTCAAGGACAGTCGCGTTTGTGTCCGTTAAGAAATCATGAGCAGATTGCAACCTGGTGCACAGTGGGACGCAGTATTACAGTCATTGTCCAAAGGCGCATCTTATGCTTTTGACAGGGATGACCAAAGTCACAAATCCCTTTTCTCGGAGTAACTGACTGTGTTTCTCAATAGGTCTAATGTGACTCCACCTCAGGGCAACTAAGCTGTGTGACAGACTCGGGCCTTCCCACCAGGCCTAAGCAAATTGAGCACATGCCATGCCTGTGAGACCCTATCGCCTCCCAAAACCACAAAGGTGTTAAAAAGGGAATACAGGTTATTATATTGTAAAATGGTTACACTATTTTGTGTTAATTTTGTAAAAAGAAAACCCCAAAATCTTTTTCTTTTCAATAAAAATATTTATTAAAAAAAAGGAATACAGTCTTTAGAGCCCAATTCACCCTGAAGAGAATGAATTGAAATTAATCCTTTTTTTAAATACGCTGTTGCTAAAACTGGACGAAACTATAACTAATAAAGGTAGCAAAGTCTTTTTGCACTCAGACCAACAACGATGCATCAGTGACAGCATTTAATATGGCCATTAAAATGGAATTGGATTAAGACAAACTGAAAGAACTGAAAGAATGGGCGGCACGGTGGCACAGTGGTTAGCACTGCTGCCTCACAGCGCCAGAGACCCGGGTTCAATTCCCGCCTCAGGCGACTGACTATGTGGAGTTTGCACATTCTTCCCGTGTCTGCGCGGGTTTCCTCTGGGTGCTCCGGTTTCCTCCCACAGTCCAAAGATGTGCAGGGTCAGGTGAATTGACCATACTAAATTGCCCGTAGTGTTAGGTAAGGGGTAAATGTAGGGGTATGGGTGGGTTACGCTCCGGAGGGTCGGTGTGGACTTGTTGGGCCGAAGGGCCTGTTTCCACACTGTAATGTAATCTAAAAAAAAAGTTTAAAAAAAACACCCAGGGATTCCTAGGAGCCTTTGAGAAGGTCAGGGTTTAAATGGGACATATTGGAGACCTCTTACAAGAGATTTGAACTTGGAATAAAAAAATCATTGGGAGCAACTAATCACACAACCAGTAAATACACACATGCAGAATTAGTTAGATTAGATTAGCTTCCCAACAGTATGGAAACAGGCCCTTCGGCCCAGCAAGTCCACACCGACCCTCCAAAGAGTAACCTACCTAGTCCCATTTCCCTCTGACTAATGCACTAACACTACGGACAATTTAGCATGGCCAATTCACCCATCACCTGCACATCTTTGGACTGTGGGAGGAAACCGGAGCACCCGGAGGAAACCCACACAGACACGGGGAGAATGTGCAAACTCCACACAGTCGCCCGAGGCTGGAATCGAACCTGGGACCGTGAGGCAGCGGTGCTAACCACTGAGACACCGTGCCACCCATAGTTAGAATCCATTATCTATGTAATCAGTTTGCCTAATGGAACATTTCAAAAAAACATCTGAAGGATAAACACTTCATTTGGAAGATTCCCACTGCTTCCTCTTGATGAAAGCTGGATGGAGGATCAGTATTAGGTTGTAGCTTGTCATTATTGGAAATGTAAAGGCACCAATAAACGTCAATATAGAGTTTCAATGTGACATCTGTGGATTAAGATTTTGGAACAAGTTCTTTTGGAAATGAGGATGTGGAGGTGCTGGTGTTGGACTGGTGTGGACAAAGTCCACCTCCTATCAACACTATACACCAGATCTATTGATGACATTTTCTTCCTCTGGACCCCTAGCGAGGAATTACTGAAACGATGACATAGTGACATCAACAAGTTTCATCCCACCATCAGACTGCCCATGGGCTACTCTTTAGAGTAGCTGGACACATCAAGGAGGGGAACCTCAGCACCTCACTCTACCTGCAAGCCCACGGATCACCTCAGACTGCTACACTTCTCCAGCTTCCACCCTAAACATATTTAAACAGCCATCCCCTCCGAACAAGCCCTGCGCATACACAGGATCTGTTCAGATGAGGAGGAACGCAACGGACACCTGAAGGGTTTGAAGGACATCCTCATAAGAACGGGATACGATTCTCAGCTCATCGATCGCCAGTTCCAATGTGTCCCAGCAAGTAAATGTAATGAGATCCTCAGGAGACAGATGCAGGACACCACCGATAGGGTACTTTTCGTTGTTCTGGGAATGGAGAAACGACACCATGGTCTTCGCAGCCTGCAACAGGTTATCGATGAGGATGAGCACCTCACCAAGACCTCCCTACAGCTCCAATTCTCATCTTTAAACAACCTCCAAACTTTAAACTGAACATTGTTCACAGCAACCTGCCCAGCCTTCAGGACAACATTGACCACAACATCATATGTCCCTGTCATGGCAACCTCCGCAAGACGTGTCAGAGTGTCAACATGGATACCACCATTACATGTGGGTACACCACCCACCACATACACTGCAGGTACTCATGTGGCTCAGCCAACGTTGTCTATCTCATTGGCTGCAGGTAAGGATGCCCCGAGGTACAGTTTATTGGTGAGACCAAGTAGATGAATAGACACCATGCAACGATCGTCAGACAGGGATGTTCCCTCCCAGTCGGGGAACACCTCAGCTGTCAGGGATATTCGGCCTCGGATCATCAGGTGACCATCCTCCAAGGTGGACTTCGGGATAAGCAACAATGTGGAGTCGCTGAGCAGAGGCTGGTAACCAAGTTCAGTCCCCAGGAGGATGGTCTCAACCAGGATCTTGGGTTTATGTCACACACACACTCTCCCCCCATCCACACATATAAGTCCATGGGGTGAATTTGCATTTGCAGATTTGTATTTCCAGATACATTCTATTTTGTTCAAAAAACACAATCCGTAGGCAGTCAGTCAATGTTGCACCTTATCTCCATAACCCTTGATTCCACTATTCTTGAGAGCTCTTTCCAACTCTTTCTTAAATGAATCCAGAGACTGGGCCTCCACTGCCCTCTGGGGCAGAGCATTCCACACAGCCACAACTCTCTGGGTGAAGAAGTTTCTCCTCATCACGGACACATAGACACACATTCTCTCACACAAACACACACCCATACTGACCCTATTTCATACACTCTCTCTCTCTCTCTCTCTCTCACTCACAGACCCACACACACAAATCTATGGGGTGAATTTGCATTTGCAAATTTGTATTTCCAGATATATTCTAGTTTGTTCAAAAAGCCCACAATCTGTCGGCAGTCAGTCAATGTGGCATTCTATAAATTCCTACATTGGAAATAAAACCAGTCTAACTCCAGGTTCAGACACAGACAGACTCTAAACAAGGTCTCACACCTAAAATGCGTTGTCTGACCTGAGATGTTACCTCTTTTATACGGATAAAACCTTAAGTTATCTTGGGGCAGTCACTTGAAAGGAATTCCGGGGTCTACATATGCATCAACTAAAGCCTGCATCCCCGTTTGAAGTGATTAAAGACTCAATAGCCATCGAGGCTTGTTTAATACATTTGCATCAGGCATATGACCCTTCGATCTTTTATTTATAAATTCTGTGTCCAATGTATCCTGTCTCACTAACTACCTGAAGAAGGAGCAAGACTCTGAAAGTTTGTGATGAAGAGCATATGCCCGAAACGTTGACCCTTCTGCTCCTCGGATGCTGCCTGACCTGCCGTGCTTTTCCAGCACCACCCTCTCGACCCTGATCTCCGACATCTGCAGAACTTACTTTCTCCGAGTTGATTTTAACCTTACGGCGAAACCTCTTCAAGGACGTCTAGCTTGAAATTCTCCTCCTCTCTCTACAAGGATCTCAGTGAGTCCGTCTCTCATTTCCAGCACCACACTCTCGGCTCTGACCTCCAGCATCTGCAGTCCTCACTTTCTCCTCGTATTCTACCACACTCCTGATATGTTTTTTGCGGACTTGGGGTGAGTGTGCTGGAAATCAAGCCCTTCTATCACCGGGGTCGTAACAGAAGTTAACACTTTTATAAAAACTACATTGAATTGATTTATCTGCCTTTTAGGATAAGGGGGTAACAAATTAAAAATAGAAACGAGGAGGAATTATTTCTCTCAAATGGTCGTGAAGCTGTGGAAATCAGTACTCCCGAAGGTGGTGGGGGAACAAATTTAAGGAGGAGACAGAGAGGTGTTTTATTAGTAATGAGTTAAAGGGTGATGGGGAGTGGGCTGGAAAGTGATGAGATCCGTCATGATCATATTGAATGATATTGAATGGCTACCTCCTGCTCCTTGCTCTCGTTGTCTTGTAGCGCCGGTATTTATATCACCATTACAGCTCGGCTTCGGTCAAGCGATGGTAACACCGTTGGATGTCAGGGGTGTTGAAGATAGACTTCTCCTTTCACAATGTTAGTCGGAGCCAGGATTCAATGTCATGTTGTGCCCTCTCCAACAGGAGAATGCAAAGATAAAAATCAGATTTTTCATTCCTGTAGCACCCTTACCTGCCCTCAGAACCTGCCTCAGTGCTTCACAGACAATGAAGTGCGGAGTCACCGTGGTGATGATGAGATGCATCAGATGCTGCAAACAGCACCATGACTTTGACCGGCCATTTTGTTTTTCCAATAGCCAGGGTCGAGGGATAACTACTGGCCCCAGGACACCAGGGAGAACTCGGTCCCCTTCCACCCCAGCCCCTCCCTGCAGCCCTCAGCATGGCATCGAGACGGTCTTTCCCAAAGCCAGACAAGGGCCTCAATTTCTTCACTTACTCTCCTTAATGAAACCGAAACAGCCTGAGATTAAAAACAAGCCTGCGTTTGGTAATGTGTGGGGGGAGGAGGAATTGTGGAATTGACCGATTTTGAGGCGGGGGGGGATGGTTCCAACAAGGATACTGAAGTTGCCCTCCATAAAGGGGGAAAAACCACTTAAAACCTGGATTTGTGACCGTGTTCCGAAGGTGTGTGTGAGGGAGTGAGTGAGTGTTGTTGTGATCGTAATGGGGTCAGCTAGGTGGACCTCTAGAATATGAGTTCTCTGACTGGGGCGATGAATCTCATCCAATCAAGGAGCCCTGGCTGTCAGATAAGAACAGGCTTATGCCCTGTATCGACTGCTGCTGCACACCGTCCACCTCTTCTCCCTCATCCACCGTCCGGACACGCCTTGGCGTGCCCATTTGCCACCGGGCGGTGGGGGTCCCCAGTGGAGGGCTCTCTACGCGGGAGTCCTCCCCCTTTCTCTCGGGGATCTGGGGTGGAGGGTGCTGCACGCAGCAGTCCCCTGCAACCGCAGGTTGCGATGGCTCACGGACACCCAGCCCAACTGCTTGTTCTGTGGCGCTGTGGAGTCCGTGGACCACGTGTATATTGGGTGTGGGACGTTTGCACTCCCTTTTTGATTTCCTGAAAAATCTTCTCCTCTGCTTTTGGCTGCACTTCAGTCCCACGCTCCTGATCTTTGGGCACCCGGTACGGAGGAAGGAGGGCAGGTCTGAAGACCTCCTCGTGGGTCTGCTCCTGGGCCTGGCCAAACTGGCCATCAACAGGTCGAGGCAGCGGGCCGTGGAGGGTGACGTTAGGGCTGACTGCTTGCCCGTCTTCCGCAGTTATGTTAGAGCCCGGGTGTCCTTGGAGAAGGAGCACGCGGTGTCGACCAACACCCTGGAGTTGTTCAGGGAGAGGTGGGCGCCGCAGGGAGTGGATTGTATTATTTCTCCCTCCAACTCTATTTTTATTTAGTCCCTACCCTCCCCTTCACTGTTTTGATCACACAGCACTGCCCTTTGATGTGAAGGGCAGTGTTTGTCACTGGCCACCTGGGTGTTTTCCTATCTTCCTGGTGGTGGAATATAAACAAAGATTTACACACTTGTTGTTTTTCACTGTGTCCACACACATCATGGATGTGGGGGAAAATATAAGCAGTTAGGCGGTGGTGTGGGGAAAACAAGATTTAAAAAAAAACCAAAGAAATCCAAAGAACAGGCTTACCAACATGTGGAGAAGGTGCTGAAATTCCAGAATCAGCGTGGAAGCAGGATGAGGTGAAGCCGGAGAGGGATGAGCGGGCTAACGGTCTCTACAGGCAATGCTGGCTACTCTGCATCAACACCAACTTGCCCTCATCCATGTGACTTCCTGGAGACTCACTATTTAGATGAGGAGCTTGAGATCATCAAGCAACTTGGGGACTATACACCAACCGGAGGCGTCTGGGAGCTCCTGAGAATGGGACCTGTTTGACCAGGTCTCACCGGAGCACAGCAGTTAGCATGGCATGGCATACTGCTTATGTACATAGTCCCCTGGTTTGTGACTGCTTCCAAATTTCCCACGGAATGATTGAAATCTCCCCAAGAAGAAGGAATTTGGAACAAATTCAATTGCTGTTCTGTAAATATTGAAATAAAGATCTTGTGTGGATCTTGCAATAAAAAGGACAGGAGTGTCCGACGTTATGTTCACTCTGAGACTTGGCTCTGAGGGAGCTGGGTCAGTGTCACAGGCTACTGGCCTCCATAGGAATTATGGTGTGTGTGTATCTGTGAATATATAGAGATGGGGGAGACACTAAACGATTACTTTGCATCAGTGTTTACTGTGGGAAAAGGACGTGGAAGATGTAGAATATAGGGAAATAGATGGTGACATCTTGAAAAATGTCCATATAACAGAGGAGGAAGTGCTGGATATCTTGAAACGCATAAAAGTGGATAAATCCCCAGGACTTGATCGGGTGTAGATTAGAGTGGGGTGCTGGAAAAGCACAGCAGGTCAGGCAGCATCTGAGGAGCAGGAAAATCAGCGTTTCGGGCAAAAGCCCTACATCAGGTGTACCCGAGAACTCTGTGGGAAGCTAGAGAAGTGATTGCTGGGCCTCTTGCTGAGATATTTGTATCATCGATAGTCACAGGTGAGGTGCCAGAAGACTGGAGGTTGGCTAACGTGGTGCCACTGTTTAATAAGGGTGGTAAGGACAGCCAGGGAGCTATAGACCAGTGAGCCTGATGTAGATGGTGGGCAAGTTGTTGGAGGGAATCCTGAGGGATAGGATGTACATGTATTTATAGAGTCATAGAGATGTACAGCATGGAAACAGACCCTTTGGTCCAACCCGTCCATGCCGACCAGATATCCCAACCCAATCTAGTCCCACCTGCCAGCACCTGGCCCATATCCCTCCAAACCCTTCCTATTCATATACCCATCCAAATGCCTCTTAAATGTTGCAATTGTACCAGCCTCCACCACATCCTCTGGCAGCTCATTCCTTGCTATTTGGAAAATCAACGTTTTGGAGGGCTTATGCCCGAAACGTCGATTCTCCTGCTCCTTGGATGCTGCCTGACCTGCTGCGCTTTTCCAGCAACACATTTTCAGCTCTGATCTCCACATCTGCAGTCCTCACTTTCTCCTAACTGCTATTTGGAAAGGCAAGGACTGATTCAGGATAGTCAACATGGCCTTGTGTGTGGGAAATCATGTCTCACAAACTTGATTGAGTTTTTTGAAGAAGTAACAAAGAAGATTGATGAGGGCAGAGCAGTAGATGTGATCTATATGGACTTCAGTAAGGCGTTCGACAAGGTTCCCCGTGGGAGACTGATTAGCAAGGTAGATCTCATGGAATACAGGAAGAACTAGCCATTTGGATACAGAACTGGCTCAAAGGTAGAAGACAGAAAGTGGTGGTGG
>NW_025215342.1:24563-28722 GCF_004010195.1 Chiloscyllium plagiosum
GAGGAAGTGGTGGAGGCTGGTACAATTGCAACATTTAAGAGGCATTTGGATGGGTATATGAATAGGAAGAGTTTGGAGGGATATGGGCCGGGTGCTGGCAGGTGTGACTAGATTGGGTTGGGATATCTGGTCGGCATGGACGGGTTGGACCGAAGGGTCTGTTTCCATGCTGTACATCTCTATGATTCTATATCTGTGTGTATGTGTGTCTATATGTGAATGTATCTGTGGGTGTGTATGGGTGTGTGTGTCTGTCTATCTGTCTGTGTGTGTCTGTGTAAATGGTGGACACAGACACACACACACACAAAATAACTACTGTGGAGGCCAGTACCCTGTGACATACACTCAGATACACTCACAGACTCAAACAGGCTCACACACTGATTGACACTTGCTCATACATAGACGATTATAAAATCATGAGGGGCATGGATAGGATAAATAGACAAAGTCTATTCCCTGCGGTGGGGGAGTCCAGAACTAGAGGGCATAGATTAGATTTCTTTTAGATTAGATTCCCTACTGTGTGGAAACAGGCCCTTTGGCCCAGCCAGTCCACACCGACCCTCCGAAGAGTAACCCACCCAGAACCATTCCCCTACTCTATATTTACCCCTGACTAACATACCTAACACTATGGGACAATTTAGCATGGCCAATTCACCTGACCTGCACATCTTTGGACAGTGTGAGGAAACCGGAGCACCCGGGGGAAACCCCACGCAGACACGGGGAGAACGTGCAAACTCCACACAGACAGTCGCCCGAGGCTGGAATCGAACCTGGGACCCTGGTACTGTGAGGCAGCAGTGCTAACCAGTGTGCCACTGTACCGCCCTCAGGTTTAGGGTGAGATGTGAAAAGATGAGGGGCAACTTTTTCACGCAGAGGGTGGTACGTGTATGGAATGAGCTGCCAGAGGAAGTGGTGGAGGCTGGTACAATTACAACATTTAAGAGGCATTTGGATGGGTATATGAATAGGAAGGGTTTGGAGGGATATGGGCCGGGTGCTGGCAAGTGGGACTGGGTTGGATTAGGATATCTCAGTGGACCGAAGGGTCTGTTTCTGTGCTGTACATCTCTATGACTTGTTATTTGTCAGTGAGAATGTGACCTATTAAGCCATTGTAGAATCTCTACAGTGTGGCTCATCGAATACACACAAAGAGTATCCCACCCCATCCCTGCAACCCTACATTTCCAACGACTAACCCACCTAAGCCTGCACATCCTTGGACACGACGGGGCAATTTAGCACAGCCAATCTGCTCTAACCTGCACATGTTTTGACTGTGGGCGGAACCTGGAGCAAGCCCACGCAGACACGGGGTGAAGGTGCAAGCTCCACACAGACAGTTGCCCTAGGCTGGAATCGAACTCAGGTCCCTGGCTTTGGGAGGCAGCAGTGCTAACCACTGAGCTGTCCCCAGTGACGATGGCCATTACCTTGTGTCTATCCACAGTGTGAACAGTGACGCATGCTGCCCGTCCCCAGTCCTTCACACAGGAATTGGAATGGCAGAGGACAGGAAAACCAAGCTGGGATATGTGGACAATGATGGATTGAAGATGGGAATGGGAAGTCAGCACCGGTAAAGACATCTGTACAGGTCCTCCATAGGAAGGAGTCACAAAACCTTCCCCTCTGGAAAAATGAGGGAACTAATTCGCCACAAATCTCTGGGGATGCGAAAATCTGGATATTTTTGTTGTATTTGAGGAGCTCCACAGATGAAAAACGATAATAGAAATTGCTGGAAGAGCTCAGCAAGTCTAGCAGCATCTGTGGAGAGAAATCTGAGTTAACGTTCCAGGCTTGAGTGACCCTTGCCCAGAGTTTTCGTTTCTGATTTACAGCATCCTGCAGTTCTTTCGATGTTTACGAGCTGCAGAGAATGGTTTGCTGCAGTGGGTTTAACCTGCAGGAAGTCCTGAAGTTCTGGAAGGTTCTCAACAGATTAGAAGGCAGCTTGTGGGTTTCCTCCGGGTGCTCCGGTTTCCTCCCACAGTCCAAAGATGTGCAGGTCAGGGTGGATTTGCCACGCTAAATTGCCCCATAGTGTTAGGTCAGAGGGGAATGGGTCTGGGTGGGTTACTCTTCGGAGGGTCGGTATGGATTTGTTGGGCCAACGGGTTTCCACACTGCAGAGTAATCTAATCTAACTTAATCCAATTATTCCCATTAGGAAGAGCAAAGGAAGTGGACAGCACTCATTTGGCTCAGGTGTGAATAGACATCAGACTGTCGGAATATCTTGGTTCGATTCAATTCCTCTGTTGGCTACAGACATTGTGTGTGAACGTGGTCTTTGTCATTGCCATTGAGAATGGGACACAATTATGAGGGAGGTGGTAACAATTATGGGCGGCACGGTGGCACAGTGGTTAGCACTGCTGCCTCACAGCGCCAGAGACCCGGGTTCAATTCCCGCCTCAGGCGACTGACTGTGTGGAGTTTGCACATTCTCCCCGTGTCTGTGTGGGTTTCCTCCGGGTGCTCCGGTTTCCTCCCACAGTCCAAAGATGTGCAGGTTAGGTGAATTGGCCATACTAAATTGCCCGTAGTGTTAGGTAATGGGTAAATGTAGGGGTATGGGTGGGTTTCGCTTCGGCGGGTCGGTGTGGACTTGTTGGGCCGAAGGGCCTGTTTCCACACTGTAATCTAATCTAATCTAATCTAAGACAGTGAGGGAATCATAATCTGACAGATCGATGGATTCGAGGGAAATCGTGTCTTGACAAAGCTGTTCAGAGTTCATTTTTGCTGAGATTGAGAGTTTATTAATGTTGAGGCTGGATGCGGGGGATGTAGTGAACTTACATTTACACAAACCATTCAGTAAAGTATTCACGCAATAAACTATCACACAAGATCTTATGAATTCAGAGCAAGGGTTAGACTATTCGGCCATCCAAGCCTGGTCGGTCACTTCATAAATTTTATGGCTGATTCGATCCTGGCCTCAATCCCAGCTTCCTGTCAGCCTCTCCCAACCTTGGCCAGTAAAAAAAACAAAACTCCCGAAATTAGCTTCGATGACCCACTGACCTCGACAGAACTCGTGGCTCTCCGAGAGAGAGATGTTTCTCTTGCCTCGGCCTCATTTTCAAACAGTATGCCCCAGTTTTCGAGGAGCCCCGGGAAGGAGAAACGTGCCTTTGTCATCTATTCTGTCAAGGAGACACGTCCCCTGTCAACACTCCCAGGGCAGGCTGGAGAAAGTGAGGATTAGAGAGTGTGGCGCTGGAAAAGGCACAGCAGGTCAGGCAGCATCCGAGGAGCAGGAGGATCGACGTTTCGGGCGTTAGTGAACATGGAGTCAACGTTGAGGGGATGTTTGCTCTCACAGGAGAGTCAAGGACCAGAGAACGTTGTCTCAGAACAAAGGGACGCCAACTGAAGACAGAGATGAGGAGGAATTTCATCTCACAGAGGATTGAGTGTCCTTTCCATTGAGAGCTGTGGGGCAGAGTCGACCTGTATATTTAAGGCTTGCTCAGCCAAGGGATCAAGGGTTGCAGCATAAAGACAGAGAAGGAGATATGAGGAATGTTGGATCAGCCATCGTCCTTTTGGGTGGCAGAGCAGGCTCGAGGGAACAAATGCCTCCTCCTGTTCCTATTCCTTATGGTCTTAGAAAAGCTCCCTCTGCACTGTCCTCGTCAAACACTCCCAGGAGCAGTACAGCACGGGGTTAGATACAGAGTAAAGCTCCCTCTACACTGTCCCCATCAAACACACCCAGGACAGGGACAGCACAGGGTTAGATACAGAGTAAAGCTCCCTCTACACTGTCCCCATCAAACACTCCCAGGACAGGGACACCACTGGGTTAGATACAGAGTAAAGCTCCCTCTACACTGTCCCCAACAAACACTCCCAGGACAGGGACAGCACAGGGTTAGATACAGAGTAAAGCTCCCTCTACACTGTCCCCATCAAACACACCCAGGACAGGGACAGCACAGGGTTAGATACAGAGTAAAGCTCCCTCTACACTGTCCCCATCAAACACACCCAGGACAGGGACAGCACAGGGTTAGATACAGAGTAAAGCTCCCTCTACACTGTCCCCATCAAACACACCCAGGACAGGGACAGCACAGGGTTAGATACAGAGTAAAGCTCCCTCTACACTGTCCCCATCAAACAC
>NW_025215342.1:29386-31820 GCF_004010195.1 Chiloscyllium plagiosum
GGGGGGGGGGGGGGGAGAGCAGGCTTCATGTTGAGGGGAACCCTGTTTCAGTAGGGTCCTGTGTGAAATGGGGGAGCGCATGGTTTCGTGTTGGAGGGTCTCCTGTTTGGGGCAGTCCGTTTCAGAAGGGGCTGGGGATGTGTGTTGTTAGGCAGTGGTTCCCATTTCAGGGGGAACGTGTTGAGGAGTGGGAGGGGGGTGCTGATCGTCAGGGTTACAGGTTCTGGAGCCGCCTCCCGGCTAGGGAACTCCTGGAGAGCAATGGCCAACGGCCAATCGGGAAAGCCATGACTACCCCAGGGGCAACTGCAGAGCGGAGCACGAGGGGCAAAGGTCACTGATTGACCGTTTCCTGCTGTGGGAGAAGGGAGGGCAGGAGCGAAGGACCCCAGCCTCTGATTGAGGATTCCTCTGCTCCCTGACATGGCCGCGAGGTGATCAGCTGCCCTGCTCAACCCCTGGTCACAGGCCCCCAAAACTGGTCTGGGCTCAACAGGGACAGTACGAGGCCAATCACACGGTCATGGACCAGGCCTCCAACAGGCTGTGAGGCCGGGACGTCAATGGTCACCCATCCTTCCCAGAATCTCATTCTGGGGGAGGTCCAGAGGTGGTACGGGTTTGGTACGGCGTCACCCACCTCAGGAAGTCTCTCTCTCTCTCTCTCTCTCACACGCCCTCCTGGAACTGACCTCACCTCAGTCGAAACCACAGCTGGGAGATGGAAATAGGTAAAGCAGATGAGAAAAGGAGGGAAGAGTGTACGAGGAGGGGGATGAAATTGAGCGGAATGGGAAAGAAAGACTGTGTGAGAGAGAGAGAGAAAAAGAGAGATAGAGAGTCAAGGGAGGAGAGAGAGAGAGAGAGGAGAAGGTTGGTTAGCCTGGGGGTTAGTGAGTGGAGGAAATGACAAACTTGGCGTATTGTTTGGCATGAATAGCCACCAGAGGAGATGGGCGGAGGATGGAAGACCAGGTTTGGTTATATCCCAAAGGTGATACCGATGGGGTGCGATGGAGAGGGCGAGGAGAAGTCTCCTGACCGCTCGTGAGGTTGAACGTTACTGTTCCCTGAGGGAGTTTTGCCCACCTCCACCTGTACCGGATGAGGGGGCACTCTCTGGGGCACCGTGGTAGGCTAAAAGAGTCGTGGGCCAAGCACGAAAGCAGCAATGCAGAACAGGATCAGGAGAGTGGCCACCCTCCAGGAGGCCTTCCTCAGGCACACCGCGGCCTGCTGTTTCTGGTTCTGGCGGACGAGCGAATGCTCTCGGAGATTCCAGGCCCTGGAAGCCCGCTGCCCATCCCCCCGCTCCACGCTCAGGCTGACCGTGGGCAGCATGATGACGGTGGTCTCTCCCGAGTCCAGGGTCAGGATCAGCTGCTGGCTCAGGGTAGCTGAGGAGCCGCCATGCTCTCCCGGCTGCAGGGAGAGAATCTCGGAGAGAATCTCCTCCTGGCGGGGTAGGCCCAGGGCCCCCGAAGCCGTGAGCTCGGTGGAGTGCCTGCAGAGAGGGCAAGAGATGTGGCGGCCCGCGTTGGGAAGTTGCCCCTCCATTTTGGTGAGGCACTCGGTACAGAAAGTGTGGAGACATTCCAACTCCCGGGGACACTTGTCGGTCCAGTTGTAATCATGGCAGCAGATGGAACATTCTAGATCCACCTTTTCTGACTCACTGTCAAGTAACTCGGAAGACCCAGCTGCCTTCATGGCCGGCTGTCCCCCAGTTGGCCTGAATGAGGCCCACGTCAAAAGCCTGAGGCCTTCAGGCCAATTGATATGGTGGGTTTCTTCAAAAACGTGAAGCAACTAATTAATTCTCCTTAACCTCGCAAGATCAGGACAGTTCACACAAGAAAGTAGCCAAATTCTGTGGCTGTTCCCAATCTCTTGATGGTCAATAGAGAGATAGCAGTCAGCTAGCTAGGCCCTAAACCCTTCCCAAAATCCCTCCATCTCTCTGTCTTCCTTTGCAATGTTGCTTAAAGCTCCTTCATCCTGTGTTTGCGAATTGTCCTAAACTCTTCTTCTTTGGCTCAGTGTCGACTGTTGGTCGGACTGTGCTCCCGAGGTGTCACCAGTTTCCCCGCGCTGTCCAGCGGGCGCTGACAGCGTCTCTCCCAGGACCTGTTCCCGCTGCCTTGTGGCACTTTGCAGCGAATGGTCGCAGGGTGAAGCCTGTGGACAGCCCGGCTGGAATTGGGTGGTTAACTGCCCAGAGACTCAAAGTGCATCGATCTCCTGTGTGAGAGGCCAGAGAGGAGGACGATCACAGCTCTCTGAAGATTCTCAAAACCTGGAGCTGGGTTTGTTGCCTTAAGGTTGTGTCCTCTCCCTCTCTCTCTCTGCCTTTCTCTCTTTCTCTCTGGCTCTCTCTCTCTCTCTCTCTGTCTCTCTCTCTGTCTCTCTCCCTCTCTCTGTCTCTCCCTCTCTC
>NW_025215342.1:31992-36892 GCF_004010195.1 Chiloscyllium plagiosum
CTCTCTTTCTCTCTCTCTCACACACACGCACAGAGGCCTAGCTGCGCATGCCCAGGCCTTGGCTAGCCTGGTGCCAAGGGAGATGTGCCACCATCTTTGCTGTTTCCATTTGACCCGCCAAGCCACACCCTCCTCAAACAGCACCCACGGGTGCTTCCCACCAAGCCTCAAGGCTGTCACCCGAGACCTTTGCGGGGTGTCTCACTCACAAACTCAAACTCCCTGCTGCTGAACAGGTTGGCCCCAGGGCCCTTGGCCGGTGATGTAGCCCGTACTTGGCCTCGGGTGCGTTGGTGATACCCTTCCCCCCCTCCCAGGGAACAGATTGAAAATGAACCAGAGGAGGCCACTGGGTGTACGCGTGAGGCAGGAGCAGGGAACTCAATCTCTGTCTCCCCCCCACCTCCTCCTCAAGATGGGCCAATCTCAATCACCACACGTTGCTATAGCAACAAACTAGGTCGCTCAGATGCCTTAACTCCCGACTTTCTGAGGGACGATGGAGAGAGAGGCCCTCACTGTAAAGACCCTCACTGTGACACAAATTCTGGCTCGATGCTCAAAGAGGAGATTTCGAAAGCGGGTCCATTCTCCTTCTCTACAATTCAGAGTACTGTCGCAGTCTAATAGAGGATCGTGAAGGCCTCTCTCTCTGTCTCTGTCTCTGTCTCCCTCTCTCTCTCTTACTGTTTGACCAAACTGAGCAGAGCGTCTCTCAGAGTGATTCGGTCGCTGCCGTTTGCACGCTGCTCCAGGCGAGAGGATTGAGCGGGTTTGGACGGTTGACTCCGGGATGTTTCTCTCCGGGTCTGCTCACCGTCACAGAGCCTGAAAGAAACAGAAGGTGAAGTGTCAGTCATTGAGGCCTTGGAATTCCTGAAACAAACAATTCCCCCCCCATTTCGGCAAAGTTCTGAGAGCCCAGATTTCGGGGCGGGGACCGAACTGGGGCAGATGTGGGGGAGGGTGCGAGCGCAATATGAAGGCTTGCACCATCTAAGACAGAGATAGAGTCATACGGTCCTACAGCACTGTTGGCTCAGTGGTTAGCACTGCTGCCTCCCAGCGCCAGGGGCCCGGGTTCAATCCCGGCCTCGGGCGACTGTCTGTGTGGAGTTTGCACATTCTCCCCGGGTCTGCGTGGCTTTCCCTCCGGTTTCCTCCCACAATCCGGTGAATTGGCCATGCTCAATTGCCCCATAGTGTTAGGTGCGTTAGTCAGGGGTAAATGTAGGGAATGGGTCTGGGTGGGTTACTCTTCAGAGGGCTGGTGTGGACTTGTTGGGCCGAATGGCCTGTTTTCACTCTGTAGGGGACCTAAGCTAATCTAAAACGCACGGAGACAGGCCCTTTGGCCCAACTGGTCCATGCCGACCACAATGTCCGTCCACACTAACCCCATTTCCCTGCACTTGGCCCATACCCTTCTGTTTCCTATCCAAGTATTTATGTTGTTAATGTACCCACCTTAACCACTTCCCCTGGCCATTCCATCTGCGTACCACCCTCTGGGTAAAAACGTTGCCCCCTCAGGCTCCCTTTTATTCTTTCCCCCCTCACCTTAAACTGATGCCCTCTAGTCCTCGCTTCCCCAACCCTGGGAGGAATTTCATCTCTTGGAGCGCAGTCCATCTACGGAATTCCGAATCACAGCTGTCGAGGCTGACGTATATTCAAGGCTGAGCT
Source organism: Chiloscyllium plagiosum (assembly GCF_004010195.1). NCBI lineage: Eukaryota > Metazoa > Chordata > Chondrichthyes > Orectolobiformes > Hemiscylliidae > Chiloscyllium > Chiloscyllium plagiosum. The sequence continues at coordinate 33,679 of NW_025215342.1, forward strand.
AGGCAGGTTTTTAATCAATCAAAAGGAATCAAAGGTTCTGGGGAAAAGGTGGGAAAATATAGACGAGGATTACCAGCCCAGCCGCGACCTCACTGAGTGCTGGACGGATTACTTCTGCTGGTATCTGACGGTCTTATGGGGAACGAGTTGAAAACCAGCAAGACTTGGAAACAAAGGCACAAGCTGAGATGGTCCTCCATTTTGGAGAACCCAGTTCAAGTCAGACAAGTACAAAGGCCCAACAACGTCTCTCCTTCTTCAGGCAGCTGAGGTAATTTGGCATGACGGTGAATACCCTTTACCAACTTTTATAGGTGTGCCATTGACAGCATTCTGTCTGGATGTATCACTACCTGGTTCACAAACTCTGAACATTCGCCTGTCCCTGTGTTTTTGTTTTTGCCGCTGTTTACCCATTATTTACTGATCTATGTTACTTAACTCTGTGACCTGTCTGTATTGCTCACAAGGCAAGGCTTTTCACTGTGTCTCGGTTCACGTGACAATAAAATCAATTCAATTCAATATTGACGGTCTGTTTACAGTGTGTTTGTGGTGTATTGATGGTGTGTTTGTGGACTCTGTGACCTGTCTGTATTGCTCACAAGGCAAGGCTTTTCACTGTGTCTCGGTTCACGTGACAATAAAATCAAATCAATTCAAGTCTGTGTCCACCCATCTTGTCTCCTGGGTGACCAACCAGACATCCTGGCACTCATTCTCAAAGATGACAGACTTAACAAACAATCCAGGTCTTTTTCAATATATCACTTCAGTTACATCACACTTTAAACTTTTGCAATAAATTCTGTTTCTTACGATCTTATTCTCCACAACCACCTGATGGAGGAGCAGTGCTCTGAAAGCTAGAGCTTCCAAATATTGGACTATAACCTGGAGTTGTGTGATTTTTCACTTTGTCCACTCCTAGGTCAACACTGGCCCCTCCAAATCCTGATATTGAGTAATTCAGACTCAGAAAGATGTACAGCATGGAAACAGACCCTTCGGTCCAACCCATCCATGCCGACCAGATATCCCAACCCAATCTAGTCCCACCTGCCAGCACCCGGCCCACATCCAATCACACAACACCAGGTTATAGTCCAACAGGTTTATTTGGAAGCATTAGCTTTCAGAGCGCTGCTCCTACATCAGATAAATGTTGCAATTGTACCAGCCTCCACCACTTCCTCTGGCAGCTCATTCCATACACGCACCACCCTCTATGTGAAAAAGTTGCCCCTTAAGCCCCTGTTATATCTTTCCCCTCTCACCCTAAACCTATACCCTCTAGTTCTGGACTCCCTGTCCCCAGGGAAAAGACTTTGCCCATTTATCCTATCCATGCCCCTCGTGATGTTATCAACCTCTATAAGGTCACCCCTCAGCCTCCGACGCTCCAGGGAAAACAGCCCCAGCCTGTTCAGCCTCTCCCTGTAGCTTAAGCCCTCCAACCCTGGCAACATCCTTGTAAATCTTTTCTGAACCTTTTCAAGTTTCACAGCATCCTTCCTCAAGCAGGGATTTCAGAATTGAACGCAGTATTCCAAAAGTGGCCGAATCAGGAGGTCACATGATCAACGCCTGATCCATCACGCACTGAGGGAGTGCTGCACTGTTCGGTGTGCTATGTCTGGGAGGAGACATTAAGTTGAAGCCCTGTCTACTGTCTCACATGCTGCTAAAAGATCACACAATGCTCATTAAAGAAGACCTGGGGAGTTAACCAGAAATCCCCCTTGACAATATCTTTTGGGACCTTACTGTGAGGAAATTGGCTGCTGTATTTCCTGTCTTACAGGAGTGACTAAAATATTTTAAAAAATCAACTCTTTATTTGGTTCCAAATTCCTTTGGGAAATCCGAAAACTATGGAAAGCTGCTGTCAGTATGAGACAATGCCAGGTTGGAGTCCAACAGGTTTATTTGGAAGCACTAGCTTTCGGAAAGCTAGTGCTTCCAAATAAACCTGTTGGACTATAATTTTTAACTTTGTCCATCCCAGTCCAACACTGACTCCTCCACATCAGGTCAATGTAAGAGTTTGTCCCTTTGTTCTCTCCTGTTGTTTGTGAGTTTGCTATTCGGAGTGCGGAAAGGTAATCGAGTGTGACCACATCGTCGTTGATCAGCACAGACTTTCCTGTTTGTGAGTGGCCTACTCACTCCCTGTGACCAGAATGTGTGCGATTGATGGTGATTTAGATCAAATGCTTGGCTGGCTGGTGATTACTCAAGGCTGAACAATCGATTGGCGTTTTGTGGCAGCAGAATGTGCGTCCAGCCGGTCTGCGTCACCGCACGCTGCTCTTGAACCGGTTGTTGTTGGGGGGGCGGGAGGTAGAGACTGTCATACATCTCCTGCTGGAACGTGCCTTTGTAAAGGAAGGCTGGAGAGAGATGCAGTGGTTTGTGTCAAGAGTCGTCCTGAGCAGCTCCATGATGTAGGACTGTGTTCTCTATGGCCTGTTCCCCCGGACGCACACTGAGACAGACATCGACTGTGCCTGGAGGACCATCAACTTGGTGAAACATGCCCTTTCGTCTGCCTAAAACTTGTTGATCTCGACTGAGTGTTGCAGACTGGTACATTCCAAGGTCCACGGCCAAGTGCTGGAGGACACCTAAGAGCCTGGGGGCAGCTGCTGCCAGGCACAGTGGGGAAAGACCACCGTCTGCTCAGAACCTCCCAGTGCCTCAAAAGTATGTAAATAAAATGTTGTGTGAGTAAGAAATGTCGTGGATTTGTTTGCTGGTTAGAATCAAACTCTGATGTTTCTTCCTTTCCTCATATGCAACCATACAGCACCGAACTACATTAGTGACTATGTGTGTACATTAAGATATTTTTATGAATAACGTATATTTTTGAAGAAAAAAATGCAGAAGCATGTTTATGTAGACCACTGCTGAAATGTTATATCAGTTACTGATTTGCTATGATTCATTGTGTGTTGGCTGGATGACTATAGAAATTGAGGGTTTGGTTAAGAAAAAGAAGGAAGCATATGTCAGGTATAGACAGGATAGATCGAGTGAATCCTTAGAAGAGTATAAAGAAAGTAGGAATATACTTAAGAGGGAAGCCAGGAGGGTAAAACGGGGACATGAGATAGCTTTGGCAAATAGAATTAAGGAGAATCCAAAGGGTTTTTACAAATATATTAAGGACAAAAGGGAAACTAGGGAGAGAATAGGGCCCCTCAAAGAT
>NW_025215342.1:39323-51857 GCF_004010195.1 Chiloscyllium plagiosum
CACACTCTCTCACAAACACACTCACTACCACGTACACACACTATCATACTCTCTCTCACACAAACACACTCACTACCACACACACTCACACTCCCTCTCATACACACTCACTCACACTCACACCCGCCCCCCCCGCTGCATGCTGGATGATAAGGTGCTGCCGAAAACTCTGCTCTCCCTTTGACAACCAAAACAGGCAGGGCCTTGGTATCAGCAACAATTGGACATTAACAATCACAGAAACTGAGAACAGTGACAGGCTTAGAAGGAGGCCATTTGGCCCGTTGTAGCAGTGTTGGCCTTCTGATTCACCATATACCATTAGCTGAACCACTTCCCCCACCCCAGTGCCCTGCACATACTGCTCTAGCTTATTGAACTGTGATCAATGGCCTAATCGAAACAATGTCATGCCAAACATATCCCATTTTTTAATCTTTCTCTGCGCCGATAGGCCTTAATGGTGTGTGGCTGAAAAATGCTGTCTCTGGTGTGTAGCTGTTATAGAAACTGGCTCAGCTCTGTGTTAACATATGTCGTTTATCAGCAACTCTGTGAACTCCCAGCAAAGAATGAAAATGTAATTAACATTTGCTTACATTAGGGCTGCATGTTATATACAGATTGCAAGGCGGTAATCTGGAGTTTAGGTCTGTCCCCTGGATGTTGGCCCACATCCGTGATATTCCTTCACTCCGCAGCCTTGCAGTTACTAAAGGCCCACAGGGTTTGCCAGAGAGTTGGGAGTCCAGTCAGACCGCAAGCATTTCTCATTCCACCCCGGTTCCCGAGAATTGGATTTTTCTTCTCAGCCGTTTTGTGACGTAGTGAACACAGCAGTGAAGGCCCACACAGCAAGCTCCCAATAAACAGCGAGGTGACACAAATCAGATCATTGGTTCTCCACCACTGTTGGGGGGGGGGCTGTTCACAAGGGGGGCACGCTCCTGTCTGTACACATTTGAGACCTTCCCAAGGCACCCCGAGGAGTGTTTTCAGTCACTTCAGAATATATTAGTGACACAAGAGCCAAGAGCTGAGGCATAGGGCATCTAAGAGGAGGAGAGACTTCGAGGGCATCCACCCTCAGACAGCTGAAGGCACAACCACCAACGGGGGGAGAGATTGAAGTCCAAGGCAGGAAGCCAGCATTAGAAAGGGTGTAGAGCTGGCCTGAGAGTTGTAGGGGCTGGAGGAGGTGACAGAGATAGGGAGGTGGTGTAGGGTATGGAGGAGGTGACAGAAATAGGGAGGGGGTGTAGGGGCTGGTGGGGGTGACTGAGTCTTGTGGGGGGGATGTTGAGAGTGTGTGGTCAGTGTCTCTCGTGTCAATGTGAAGTTAACTGTGCAGGAGCAGGAAGTGACGCCATGACAGTTGACTCTCTCCAGTCAGTCACATGTGGAACTGGCTGAAGCAGACCCCGTTGACGCAGCCACAGGGGAAACAGGGGGACTGTGTCCTCACTGTGTACATATCTGTGACCCAGCTGCGACTGCACCGAGTGTCCCCTGTGTTATTACTCCGAGACACTGTGTGAGGGATTCTGGCCTGTCTCACATCCCCCGATTCCCATCAGTCCACTGTTGGCTGTCAGACCTGCTGCTTTCTGGGGCCTCACTCACAGGAATTCCTTCCCTCGATCTCCCTGCTTCTTGGTCCTCCTATAAGTTTCCTCCTCATCATATCCGGGGCACTGAGTCCAGTTAGCTCTCCTGATTTTAGGAAGGATGGAAATCCATTGGCAACAGTTTGGAGGAATTTCACTCGACCGATTGCTGGGATGAGGGGCTTTGTCCCATGAAGAAACACTGGACAGGCTGGGCCTGTGTCTGTTACGGTTAGGGTTCGGGGGTGGGGTTATCAAAATAACAAGTGATGTTATTGCTATAAGTATAATCCCCTGACTGGACTTGACGTGCTCAGAGGATTATGGGAGAGACTAGGATGTGAAGGGTTCCCACTTTCGATGGAGGCGGGAAGGAATTTTTTTCCCTCAGGTTTGCGTGCTTATGGAATTTTGGTCCAACCAGTTCATGCCAACCATAATCCCAAACCTGCCCGTAATCCCTCCAAACATTTCTTCTTCAGGGTGGCACGGTGGCTCAGTGGTTAGCACTGCTGCCTCACGGCCCCAGGTTCGGTTCCAGCCTCGGGTGACTGTCGGTGTGCCATTTGCCCATTCTCCCTGTGTCTGTGTGGGTGTGCTCCAGTTTCTTCCCACAGTCCAAAGAGGTGTGGATTGGCCACGCTAAATTGCCCAGAGTGCAAGGTGCATTAGTCAGAGGGAAATGGGTCTGGGCGGGTTACTCTTCGGAGGGTCGGTGTGGCCTGGTTGGGCCGGAGGGCCTGTTCCCACACTGTAGGGAATCTAATCTAAACGTCTTTTAAATGCTGTAACCGTACCTGTAGTCTCTGGAAAATCGTTCCGCATACAAACCTCTCCCTCTGTGCAAAAAAAAAATTGCCCCTCATGTCTTTTTAAAATCTTTCTCCTCTCACCTTCAAATGCCCTCTAATCTTACAACCATCCCCAACCTGGGGGAAAGGGGAGCCTGTCTCATTGAATGTAGTGAGGGTTGGATTTGTCAGATTCACAGCCTGTTGTCATCTGGATATTGGTAAGGGAGCGAGGGTTTCAGGAGGTTGGGGGGTCAGACAGGAACATTTTAAAATCTCGCAACACCAGGTTATAGTCCGACAGGTTTATTTGGAAGCACTAGCTTTCGGAGCGACGCTCCTTCATCAGGTGTTTGACAATCGGGAGACAACCATCTGATGAAGGAGCGACGCTCCGAAAGCTAGCGCTTCCAAATAAACCTGTTGGACTATAACCTGGTGTTGTGTGATTTTTAACTTTGTCCACCCCAGTCCAACACCGCCATCTCCATGTCAAGACCGGAAAATTGGCTTTGAGACAGCACTGCGGTCTTATTGAATGGTAGAAGAGGGGCTGATTTCCCTTCTCCTGCTCCTAATTTTTGTGTGCCTTGAGCCCCCAAAGCCTAAACCCCTCCCCATTCTGTCCTGATCCATAATCCGTTTGAGCATCAGCCATCCCTCTTCATTCCCATAGCCTCGGGGTTACAAGGAGCGTTCGATGTAAGCCACAACTTGCCATTGTCACTGTACGCTTACCTTCCACAGGTGTTGCCACTGTATCGGGAGTATCCTAAATTAAACAGGACTTTCGGAAGCTTATGGAGTCAACGTCTGGTACCTCATCGCAGAGGGAAGGGAGGAATTGTCCACCTGGAAATATCTCAAGCTCAGGATTAGCTCTGCTCAATCCAGACCTCAGCAGTGACTGTGACAGCTCTGGTACAATTACCTGCCCTGCAGGAGCTTGTAATTTTCCACACCTCCCATTCCCTTGAGTCCTCTTGTTAATGCACATCAGTAGGTACAGTGCAAACAGCTCTCATTTGCAGAGCTGTGTCTTTCTTGGCTCCTGGCATTATCAAAGAGTCTCCTGTATTATGCCAATCAGGTCAACATCCAAAAAAAAAGACTGCAGAAACTGGGATTGCCCTCCTTGTGGCAGAGAGGGTTAAGGGGGAGCATTGAATCGAGGCGTTCAAAATCACAAAGGCGTTTCGATTGAGTGATTGAGGGGAAACTGTTTTTGGGAGTGGGTTGTTCAGTCACTAGAGGGAACACAGCAGAGAATCAGCCAAGGGGAATTTGCTTTCAGATAAATTGTTGTCACCTGGAACTCCATTCACAGGATAAGGGCGTCCCTGCCTCTGCCAGCACATATTGCCCATCCCTAATTGCCCAGAGGGCAGCTAAGAGCCAACCGCATTGCTGTGGTCTGGGGTCACATGTAGGCCAGACCAGGGTAGGGAGGACAGTTTCCTCCCCTGAAGGACGTCGGTGAATCAGATGGGCTTTTCGAACATCTGTCAATGGACTCGACTCTTAATTCCAGACTTGAATTAAATTCAAATCCACCATCTGGCGAGGGACCCCAGACCGTTACCTGGGTCTCTGGATTAATCATCCTGGTGCAACGTTGGCTGAATTACCCCGACCTGCTGCGTTTTTTTCCAGCGTCACACTTTATCGTCTCTGGACTAACAGTCCAGTGGTAATACCACGAGAGCCATGACCCCCATCGAACTGCCCTGAAAGGGCGGTGAACGCAGATTCAAGAGGAGCTTTCACAAGGAGCAGCTTGCAGAGACCTGGGTGGGGGGGGCAAGAGCAGATGAGGCAGTAGAACTAAGTGGATTGATCTTTTTAAAGAGACAGAGCTGGCACGATGGGTAGAATGGACTCTTTCTTGGACGGTCGCCGTCTTGGGCATGAATGTGTAATTCGTCCTCAAAACACTGTTGCGGTTGGGCGACAATTGAAGATCATCAAAATGTGTGAGGTCATTTTCTGGTTGGACCATTGACCCAAGCCATGTCGATGGGCTAGCATCCAGAACGATAATGATCGACAGGCATTGAGGGGCCGAATGGCCTCCTTCTGCTCTTCTAGCAGTTAAAGGAAGAGAGCTAGATGGAGGTGTTTGAGACGTACATTTCAGGGCTAGAGGAAATGTGTTAGTGTTCAACACCAGGAATGTTGTTAAAAAATAACTGAGTCCTGATGTCGGGTTATTCCTGGAACATTCACTCTCCTGCTCCTCACAGGCTGCCTGACCTGCTGTGCTTTTCCAGCACCATCCTTCATCAACAAAAGATAATTGTGGACTTACAACTGGTCAGCCAGACAGTCATTTTCTGGTTGAACTGAAGGATCCGAATCTAAGCCAATGTCAACTTTTAAAGCTTCACTTACTGATTGACACTGGCTTGGCTAACACTTATTGCCCATTCCTCATTCTCCCTTGAGAAGGGAGGGAATTCCAGAACATTGAAACATCAGTGATATATTTCCAAGTTGGGATGGTGAGTGAGGGTAAGGAACGAACAAAGGTAATATATCTGCTGCCATTGAGTCACAGAGTCATAGAGATGTACAGCACGGAAACAGACCCTTCGGCCCAACCCGTCCATGCTGACCAGATATCCCAACCCAATCTAGTCCCACCTGCCAGCACCCGGCCCATATCCCTCCAAACCCTTCCTATTCATATACCCATCCAGATGCCTTTTAAATGTTGTAATTGTACCAGCCTCCACCACTTCCTCTGGCAGCTGATTCCATACACATACCACACTCTGTGTGAAAAAGTTGCCTCTTAAGATCATTTTTATATCTTTCCCCTCTCTCCCTAAACCTATGCCCTCTAGTTCTGGATTCCCCCACCCCAGGGAAAAGACTTTGCCTATTTATCCTATCCATGCCCCTCATAATTTTGTAAACCTCTATAAGGTCACCCCTCAGCCTCCGACGCTCCAGGGAAAACAGCCTGAGCCTGTTCAGCCTCTCCCTGTAGCTCAGATCCTCCAACCTTGGCAACATCCTTATCAATCTTTTCTGAACCCTTTCAAGTTTCACATCATCTTTCCGATAGAAAGGAGACCAGAATTGCACGCAATATTCCAACAGTGGCCTAACCAATGTCCTGTACAGCCGCAACATGACCTCCCAACTCCTGTACTCAATACCCTGACCAATAAAGGAAAGCATATCAAACGCCTTCTTCACTATCCTATCTACCTGCGACTCCATTTTCAAGGAGCTATGAACCTGCACTCCAAGGTCTCTTTGTTCAGCAACACTCCCTAGGACCTTACCATTGGAGGTGGCCAAGGGTTTAGAAGGTGCTGTCTGAGGATCTTTGTGAATTTCTGCATTGCATCTCATAGTATACACTGATCTTGCTGTGCTTTGGTGGTGGAGGGAGTGGATGTTTGTGGATGTGGTGCCAATCAAGCGGGGGCTGCTTTGTCCTGAATGGTCAAAGAGTGTGGTGCTGGAAAAGCACAGCAGGTCAGGCAGCGCCCGAGGAGCAGCAGAGTCGATGTTTCGGTCAAGACCCCTTCATCAGGAACGAATGGTGTTGAGCTTCTCAGGTGTTGCTCCCCACTTGCCCTGCACTTATCCATGCGAGCATTCCTGACTTGTGCCCGGTAGATGGTGGACAGGGAGTCAGGAGGGCATGGATTTGGAAGGTGGAGTGGGATGATTAGATTAGATTCCCCTCCAGTGTGGAAACAGGCCCTTCGGCCCACCAAGTCCACACTGACCCTCTGAAGAGTAACCCACCCAGACCCATTTCCCTCTGACTAATGCACCTAACACTATGGGACAATTTCCCACGGCCAATCCACCCTGACCTGTATATCCCTGGGCACTATGGGACAATTTCCCACAGCCAATCCACCCTAACCTACACATCCCTGAACACTATGGGGTAATTTAGCATGGCCAAACCACCCTAACCTACACATCCCTGAACACTATGGGGTAATTTAGCACGGCCAATCCGGGACAATTTCCCCACGGCCAATCCACCCTAACCTGTACATCCCTGAACACTATGGGACAATTTCCCATGGCCAATCCACCCTAACCCGCACATCCCTGGGCACTACGGGACAATTTTCCACAGCCAATCCACCCTAACCCGCACATCCCTGGGCACTACGGGACAATTTCCCACGGCCAATCCACCCTAACCCACACATCCCTGAACACTATGGAGTAATTTGGCACGGCCAATCCACCCTAACCAGCACATCGGGAGGAAACCGGAGCACCCGGAGGAAACCCACGCAGACACGGGGAGAATGTGCAAACTCCACACAGAGAGTCGCCTGGGGCGGAAATCGAACCCGGGTCCCTGGCGCCGTGAGGCAGCAGTGCTAACCACTGGGCCACCGCTCCGGTATGGAAAGAGCCTACCGGGATCAATAATAAATCCAATAGACTCGGTCAAAAGGGCTGGGTGAATGTTTATAAGTCAGAGTGGATCACAGATCCTCATTGCTACTGTACTTTACCTTGAATCGGAGAGAGACTGCACACTTCAATGTGGCTGTCTGTTCTCTGAGCAATCAGGCAAGGACTATAAATGGTAGCCCAGCTAGAAACAACCCCCATCTTGTGAAAGAACTTTTCAAAAAAAACTGAGCAGAGCTCTCAGGGAGACTAGGATAGGATCCCCACCACCTCCATCCACCTATTGCACTCTCACCTACCGTCTCCCCAGCCCCCACCCCCCCCCCCCACCTCCCATTTATCTCTCCACCCCCTAGAGGTTCCCTGCCCCATTCCTGATGAAGGACTCCGGCCAGAAACGTCAATTCCCCTGCCCCTCGGATGCTGCCTGCCCTGCTGTGCTTTTCCAGCACCTCATGCTGCCTGCCCTGCTGTGCTTTTCCAGCACCTCACTCTAATCTTGACTCTGATCTCACTTTCACCCTGGGGATGTCCATCACCACGGGGCTTCTGGCCAGACAGGGACAAACCTTTCTGGCTGCTGGGAGGGTGGAGAGACTGCGGCTTCCAAGTAATTTGACAAGACAAGGCGCGGGCAGCAGAAAAGAGACACCCCTTCTCTCACCACGAGTGGTTCGAGTCTGGAATGCACTGTCTGAGGTGAATCAATATGGTCATTCCAAAAGCTGAGAGACTTAACACACTTAACACACAACCCAGGTCTTTTTCAGTGTATAATTTCAGTTACCTCACACTGTAAACCTTTGCTATAAATTCTGTGTCTTACAATAGTGTCCTCCACAAGCACCTGATGAAGGAGCGTCGCTCCGAAAGCTACAGCTTCCAATTAAACCTGTTGGACTATAACCTGGTGTTGTGTGATTTTTAACTTTGTCCACACCCACCCCCCCGAATCCAACACCGGCGTCTCCAAATCCTGACGCCCGGAGATTAGGCAGCTTGGGCTGAGATTTCCCACAGGCACTGAGACTGTCCGATAAATGCACAGGGTTATAATGCGAAGCTGGGAAATGGCCTACAGTGAATCCCTCTGATAGAGAGCCAGCACCCACCCGATGGGCCAAATATCCCCCTTTGCGTTCGGAGAGTAAGCAATAGACATTTAAAAGAGAAATGGAGCATGGATAGGGGAGCCTAAGAATGAGAGAGAGTGGACACCCGTTACTGAGAGATAGTACAGGGTTCGTGGGCCAAATGGCCTATTTTGTGATGTTGTATAATTTCAGGGCCGCGCTGCCCTGATCTGTCACATTCCTGGCCCATTTGGAACAAACCCTACTGGACGTCCAGAGTGAGGTTAAACAGTGCGCCCCCACCCCCCACCAATGCACCACCCTACCCCCACCCTCTTCACCAAATGTGTGGGACGTGCAGTTAATGGTCAGCCTTGAAGACCTGGCTTGCTGGTGAGCCATTGCTATGGGGAAGATTCCCTCCCGAATGCCTGTCTGCACATGACAACACTCGAACGCTGCTGAAAAAGGCCAGACGCAGCTGCACTCGGGGTTTCAGGATGGAGTCAGCCAGTGAGAGCTGGTGTCTGTGTGTGTGTGCGTGTGAGAGAGAGAGAGAGTGTGTGTGTCTGTGTGTGAGTGTGTGCGAGGAGAAAGGAAACATAACAAGGAAACTAACAGTCACGTGTGCATGGAGAAGGGAAGATAATAGGTTCAGGGAAAGAAACACCAGACAGGGAAAATGAAAACACAGGGAAACAGACAGCGTGAGAGAAACAGTGTGAAACAAAGGCCACGGGGAGCTGGGGATGGAGTCACGGGTATCTGGGGGTGGGGAATTGGAGGAGCTGGGGTGAGGACCAGAGAGACCTGGGCGTGAGCACTGGAGGGAGCTGGGAGGAGGGAGGTGAGGATTTATTTTGACCTGTACCAAAATGTCCAGGCAGATCATAGTAAGCAAGGATGTACAGAACGATGGCTGTAAAACATGTCTGAGAAGAATGTAGGTTACGCTGCATAGGGCATGCCCTAGGCGAGATCACCATGAACAAGATCAGGATTATCTGAGATTAGAGAGTCCATTCATCAGTCTAATAACAGCCAGGAAGAAGCTGTTCCTGAACTTGCTGCTCCGTGTTTTCAAGCTTCTGTATCTTTTATCCTGATGGAAGAGGTTGTGGGAGATCTTTACAGGCATGTGATCGGTCTTTGGTCATGTTAGAACAAAGAATATTCCAGTACAGGAACTGGAACATCTGGACAACAAGGACGCCTGCACCAGACTCTGCTCATTGATTACAGCTCCACCTTCGACATCGTTCTCCCCTCCAGACTTATCTCAATACTCCGGGACATTGGTCATGGCTCTGCAACTGGATCCCCCATTTTCTGATACACAGACCACAATCTGTGAAGATTGGTATCTGCACCTTCTCCACAATAAAACTCAACACTAGAACTCCAGTGTTCTCAGCCCCCTATTGTACTCTCCTTGCACCCACACCAGTGTCCTCAGCCCCCTACTATGTTCCCTGTACACACAAGGCTGTGCCCTCAGCCCCCTACTGTACTCCTTGTACACCCACGGCCCAAGCCTGCGCCAATCCAAATCCTCTATCTATTACCATCGCCTATTTTCTAAGGGTCTGTACCCCTTTGCTCCCTCCCCATTCACGTATCTTTCCGGAAACATCTTGCATGGAACACCACTGGTCACAGTTCTCCATTTTCAGGAACTCTCTTCCCCTACTACGCTCTGCTTCCTGTTGCCCAGCCTTTCTTTATCCTTGTACCCTGGACACCACGTGACTTCACCTTCTCCATAACCCGACCATAGGAAAACTTATCAAACGCCTTTCTGAAGTCCATGCACATGACAGGTATAGCCCCTCCCTTATTAATTAACTATGTCCCTTCTTCAAAGAGTTCTATTAAGTTGGTAAGACATGACCTTCCCTGCACAAAACCATGTTGCCTATCACTGATAAGACCATTTCATCCAATTGAGAATAGATCCTATCCCTCAGTATCTTCTTTAGCAGCTTCCCTACACCTGATGACAGGCTCACCGGTCTATAGTTAACTGGATTATTCATGCTACCCTTCTTAAAGAGGCGCATTCGCAATTTTCCAGTCCTCCAGGACCTCAGTTGTGTTCAAGGATGCTAAAAAGATATCGATTAAGGCCCTAGCTATTTCCTCTCTCCCTTCCCTCACGAATCTGGGGTAGACTTTGGCAGCCTTTCTGCGACAATGAGCTGTGTAAATAGAGTCAATGGTTGGGAGACTGGAGTCCATCATAGTCTGTGCTGTGAACACAATCTTCTGTAGTTTCTAATGGTCCTGGGCGGAGCAGTTGCCGTGCTACTTGTACAGATACACCCGGACAGTACGCTCACAATGGTGCATCTGTAGACGTAGTACATGCTGAATTTCCTGAGCCATCTGAGGAAGGAGAGTCATTGTTGAGCCTTCTTAACTGTCACAGTTATGTGAGAAGTCCAGGGTAGGCTGTCAGTTATCGTCACTCCGGGGAACCTGATGCTCTGCACTCCCTCAACAGGTGATTTAGATGAGAGCGTGTTTCCCTCTTTTCATTCTGACGTTAATGATCAGTTCCTTACTATTGCCGAATTTGAGAAAGAGGTTATTATCATTATACCATGCTACCAAGCCCTCGATCTACTTTCTGTATTCTGACTCATCGTTGTCTGATATCAATCCTGATTTGGTGATGTCATCAGCGAACCTGTAGCTGGCGTTGTTTGGAATTTGGCAACACAGCCGCGTGTGTACGGGTAGTACAGCAGGGGGCTGAGGACATATCCATGGGTGTACAGGGAGTACAGTAGGCGGCTGAGGACATAACTGTGGGTGCACATGTAGTACAGTAGGGGGCTGAGGGCACAACTGTGGGTGTACAGGGAGTACACTAGGGGCTGAGGACACTGCTGCGGGTGTACAGGGAGTACAGCAAGGGGCTGAGGACCCAGACTTGGATGAACAGGGAGTACAGTAGGGGGCTGAAGGCACAGCTGTGAGTATACAGGGAGTACAGCAGGGGGCTGAGGACACTGGCGTGGATGTACAGGGAGGACAGCAGGGGGATGAGGACACAGCCATAGGAGTACGGGGAGTACAATAGGGGCCTGAGGGTACAGCCTTGGGTGTACAGGGAGTCCAGTAGGGGCCAGAGGACAGAGTCGTGGGTATGAAGGGAGTACTGTACGGGGCTGAGGAATCAGAGCTTAAAAATGTGTTGCTGGAAAAGCGCAACAGGTCAGGCAGTAACAAAGGAGAAGGAGAATCGACGTTTCGGGCTTATGTCATGTACAAGGAGTACAGTAGAGGGCTGAGGGCACAGCCATGGGTGTGCATGGAGTACAGTAGGGGGCTGAGGGCACAGCCGTGTGTGTACAGGGAATACGGTAGGGGGCTGAGGACACTGGTGTGGGTGCAAGGAGAGTATTATAGCGGGCTGAGAACACTGGAGTTCTAATGTTGAGTTTTATTGTGGAGAAGGTGCAGATACCAATCTTCACAGATTGTGGTCTGTGTGTCAGGAACCGTGGGATCCAGTTGCAGAAGGTGGAGCCGTGATCAATGTCCAGGAGTATTGAGATAAGTCTGGAGGGGATAATGATGTTGAAGGTGGAGATGTAGTCAATGAGCAGAGGTTGTTGTAGGCGTCCTTGTTGTCCAGATGTTCCAGATATGAGAGCAGGGCTCGGTATATGGCATCCATTGTGGACCCATTACATCAGTCGGCACACCATCGGGCAGCAGGTCAGGCGGGGAGACTGAAGATGGTGTGGGCCATAACCAGCGTCTCAAAACACTTCATGTTTATTGAGGTCAGAGCCACTGGGCGGTATCATTAAGGAACATCGCATGTGCATTCTCACTTACAAGGATCATAGTCGTCTTCTTGAAGCAGGTTGGGACCTCGACTTGTTGGAGGGAGAGTCTGAAGTTGTTTGTGAACACCTCTGCCAGTTGGTCCTCACAGGATTTGACTGCTCAGCCGGGAACAATCTCCAGGCCCGTCGGTTTCCTTGACATGACTTGACCTGCAGGAAGACGGATCATGCCTGCAATGGTGACAGCGGGCACAGGTACATCCGAGGTTGTCGGGGCAGGTTTCACTCTAGCAGTCACACAGCCATTCATCATAGACATTCTCTCCCCCATCTCTCTCCATCATCATCAACACATCGTGACATTGGTTGTTGTGAGCAACACAAGGTTAGTGTTGAGACAGAGGGACATCATTAGGTTGGGATTATGCACCATCAACTTCTGTGTCACATTAACAGGGTAAATTCACAAGAAAACGGGGGCAGGGTGTGCTCTTACTGGCTGTCAGTGGTGCAACGAGTGAAGATTTTGCAGATATAATTCCAATCAAGCCACTGCTTTAACCTGAATGGAGTCAAGCACCTTGAGCGTTGTGCCTTTTCAATGGTGGACAGTCCTTAAGGAGTCAGGAAGTGCCTTATACATGAACCACCTGAACAAAGGACCTGAGCGCAGTTTTGCTAAGTTTGGAGATGATACAGTGATGGTTGGATGGGCAGGGGATATTCATGAAGTGGGGAGGCTGCAGAAAAGCTTGAACAGTTTAGGACTGTATTCAAACACGTAGCTGATGGAACACAATATGGGATCATGTGATATTATGCACTTAGGTAGGAGGAATAGAGGCAGACACTATGTTCTAAT
>NW_025215342.1:54188-59699 GCF_004010195.1 Chiloscyllium plagiosum
CAGTTTGACATGTACTGCTTCCGTAACTGAGCATTTGCGAATGGTGCTGCACATTGTGCAGTCATTGTCGAATATCCCCACGTCTGACCTTATGATGGAATGAAGGTCATTGATGAAGATGCTTGGATCTAGCTTCATCTGAAGAGTCACTGAAAATGTTACCTGGTATGGTGATGGAACATCTGATAATGAACCTTCCAGCTCAGCGAGTAAACGAACATCTACATTATCCTCATTAGATTAGATTACAGAGTGGAAACAGGCCCTTCGGCCCAACAAGACCACACCGCCCCGCCGAAGCGCAACCCACATATACCCCTTTACCCCTTACCTAACACTACGGGCCATTTAGTATGGCCAATTCACCTGGCCTGCACATCTTTTGACTGTGGGAGGAAACCGGAGCACCCGGAGGAAACTCACGCAGACACGGGGAGAACGTGTAAACTCCACACAGTCAGTCGCCTGAGGCGGGCATTGAACCCGGGTCTCCGGCGCTGTGAGGCAGCATTGCTAACCATTGGGCCACCGTGCCGCCCAGAGGGACTACTGCTGAAATGTTCTGGAACTGAGATGACTGACTTCCAACAGCAATGACCATCTTCTTATCTGTCACGAATGACACCAATAATGGAGTATTTGCCCGCAATACCATTTTTGCTCGGGTTCTGTGATGCCACATTTGAAAAAAATGTAGCCTTGATGGTACGGGCTGGCATTTAGCTCCTTTTTCTATGTTTGAACCAAGGTTGTGATGAGGTCAGGAGCTGAGTGGCCCTGGTGGAACCCAAACTGGGCATCACTGAGCAGGTTATTGCTGAGCAGGTGCTGCTTAATAGCACTGTTGATGTACCCTTCCATCACTTTACTGATAATGGGGAGTAGACTGATGAGGTGGTATTTGGCTGGGTTGACTTTGTCCTGCTTTTTATTTACAGAACACATTCGGGCAGTTTTGCTCCATTGTCGGTTTGTAATTGGACTGCAACAGCTTGGCTAGGGGAGCGGGAAATTCTGGAGCACAAATCTTCAGGACGATTGTCAACAGGTTATCAGGGCCCATAGCCTTTGCTGTATCCAGTGCCTTCAATCGTTTCTTGATATCTGTTAATTGAAGCAGCTGAAGACTGCTATCTGTAACGACGGGGACCACTGGAGGAGACTGAAGTGGATCATCCACTCGAAACTTCTGACTGAAGAATTCTGTGAAAGCTTCGGCCTTATCTTTTGCACTGATGTGCTGAGCTCCTCCATCATTGAGGTTGGGGATATTTGTGGAGCCTCCTACTCCGGTGAGTTGTTTAATCGTCAACCACCATCCATGATCAGTTTGGCAGGACTGCAGAATTTCGATCTGATGTGATGGTCCTGGGATCGCTAAGCTCTGTCTATTCCTGTCTTTTTATGCTGTTTGGCATGTAAGTCGTTATGTTTGGAAGCTTCAGCAGATTAACATTTTATGTTTATGTATGCCTGGTTCTGCTCCTGGCTTGCCCTCCTGTGCTCTCTATTGAACCAGGGTTAATCCTCTTGCTTGATGGTAATGGTTGAGTGGGGGATATACTGGGCCTATGAGGTTACAGGTTACAGGGACTCTCAGAGCATCTACCGCCCGACTCTGTCGCACTGAGCTGCCTCCTGTGCTGGATCAGTCCTGCCTTTGGGACAGGACATATCCAGGGATGGTGATTGTGCTGTCTGGGTTATATCTGTAAGGTACCATTCCGTAGGTATGCCTATGTCAGGCTGTTGCTCGATTAGTCTGTTAACCAGTTGTCCCAATTGTGGCACGAGCCCTCATTTGTTAGTAAGGAGGACTTTGCAGGTTCGACAATTATGTTTCACATGTTCACAGGTCAATACATCCGGTTTCATTTCTTTGAGATTTTGTAGCACATCTGACTGACTTGCTAAACCATTTCAGAGGGCGATTCAGAGTCAATCACATTGATTTGGGTCTGGAGTCATCGGTCGGCCAGACCAGGTGAGGAATGGAAGATTCTTTCATTGAAGGATATCAGTGAACCAGGTGGAATTTTCTGACAATCGGCAACGATTTCATTCTCATAGGTAGATTCTTAATTCCAGGGATATTTTTAAATTATTGAATTAAATTGCCTCCATCTGCAGTAGCGGGATTCGAACCTCGGTTCACAGAACAGGAGCTGATTGTCTGGGTTGATAATCTCGCGGTAATACCATGACGCCTACTTGGAACCACATGTTGTACTCAACTGCTATTCATTGTGTTCTCCTGTTTTTCTATCATTGTTATGTTATTGTGGAACCTCATCCTTCATTAAATCCTGATTGAAATACACGGTGATGAAAGTCATCCCGACTGCTCGAATTTCATTCAGTCTGTCTTGTTTGAACAGACATTTCAAGTCAGCTACAGATCCAAGAACAGGAAGAGATAATCGGTAATTGTGCACTGTACCTGTTACCAGACCAGCGTGTCTGTCCAGGCACCGAAAGTATTTATTATGGGTCAGAGAACCGCAGAATTATTATAGCAAAAATGGAGGTCAGACAGCCCATCGTGGGGTCACAAGTTCTCCAACTGCACAACTGGAGATAGAGAGAGTGTGTGGAGATAGCTTGTGTGAGAGAGAAATAAGCAGAGAGAAAGAAATTGAAGAGAGATAAACTGAGAGAGAATAGAAAGAGGAGCGACTAACTGAGTGGGAGATGAAAAGGTGTTAGATGAGGGTGAGGTAAAATAGATCAGAAGACAGCATGAAGGTGGATAGATATGGACAGACAGAAGTTAGAAGTTTTATTGAGAAATTCCTCTGGACTGCAAACACTTTGTCTTCGTGTCATACACTGTGAGTAGTGTGCTGATACTGGTTGTCATCCCAGATCACATATTTCCAATAATGTCACAGAGCTAGGTTACTGACAGCTAAACAAAATCCATTTGGCCATTGGATTCGTACCATAGAGAAGGTGGATTTTTAAAATTAGACTCTGTCAAGAACAGCAGGAAATGATAACACGCCCCACTGTGTGAGAGACTGGTCCAGAGAATTTCAGTCAGGTGGATCACTGACTGTTGTGGAAATTAAACTGACTGGACTCAGATATGAGCAAGAGCAAAAACAAATCTTTATTTTTAAGCACTGCAGGGAGCCAATACACTTGGAAATCACACCTTGTGTAAGGGCCCTGAACATAATTAACATATTCCTTTTATGCTCTTCTTATCACATGCTCAAGGGAACATTCGAGTTCTTATTTTCTCACTCCCTTACCGAGGACAAAATACTCTTTATGTTTTCCTTAGCTTTTCTGCTGCATTTGACTGCTTGCCAGGCCAGGGTGAATGCATACAAAGTTTAACAATGACAAGCTGTCTCCTCGACTGCAGAATTCAGCAAAGTGTTCGCAACGTTCAGAAAAGTGTTAGAATTAGCATAGCGTTCTCTTTCAGGTTTCACAGAAAATATTATTTTTGTTACTTTTCTATTACACCGTGGATCAAATAATGACTGTTAAATATTACACACCACTTCCACAGTTTTGTAATCCACGTTTCAATTTATATAGCTCCACATCAGGAGTGCATTTTAACAACTTTACCTCTTTGTAGTTTGCATATTTTGGCCTGGACAGAAAATCATTTTTCCCTATATTTTGTATTGCATGAATGTTTTTCATTAATATTGTCTCTGCTAATTCCTCATTGTAGATGTACCTTTGAATTTGTTCTTCATGTGAGTTATAAAGAGTAACGTTCCAATGCTCGTGATTGGGGAACATCACTGTCCCTCCGCCCAGACTGAACAGCCATGTCCCCGAATCCTCTCCATCTTCTCTCTTTTCCCCAATGTCATAATCACAATGTAATTGCAGTCCAGTATATGATACTTTATCACAGTTCCTTAGCATCGATAACATCAACAACATGACCCACACCTGCCCTCTCTGATCCTGGAATAACAATCTGAATTGTGTTTGTCACGTACAACGTATCCATGCCGTTTGTTTGTCATAAAACCACATTGTCTCAGGCACATTTTGCCATCAGATCATGGATAAAAGATGTTCTCTCAATGTTTTACTGATATTGCAATGAGTGATCTGTAGTTTCAGGATTTGGTTCTCCATGTATGAGCAGAGAAGCATATTTATGTTATGTTAAACCTCATGCATTATTTCCATATCCAAGGCAGACTGAATCATTACACACAATCAATCTTCCATCTTGAACATTCCTTCCTTCAGTCACACTCCCATATCACACCCAGAATGCATGAATGTTCAAAGTTATTTTAAATTTAATAAAATAGTATTGAATTGAAAGGGATTAACTGAGCTGTTTATTCAGCGATTGTGATTGTATCAGTTTCCATGGATCCTATGCGTCCTTAGAGATTTTCTCTCTTCTTTCAATAAGGGAATGCTTTCAGTGTTTTATCCCATCGTATGAGCGGGAGCATTACCCATACCAGTAACAGAGATCTGCAGCTTCAGAGAGAGGGTGAGGAGAAATCAGAAACTGATAGCATTAGACTGGAGTGTTCCAACACTGGATCAGAATCTGTGAACATTAGACTTGAATGTTCCAACAATGGACAGGAATTTATCCTGGGGTCTTCACTGGCTTTCCCAGCCTTGGATATCATTAGCATTGCGGACTGGGGATGTACTGATGGTTATTCAAGCTGGTTACTA
Source organism: Chiloscyllium plagiosum (assembly GCF_004010195.1). Classification (NCBI taxonomy): domain Eukaryota; kingdom Metazoa; phylum Chordata; class Chondrichthyes; order Orectolobiformes; family Hemiscylliidae; genus Chiloscyllium; species Chiloscyllium plagiosum. The sequence continues at coordinate 58,869 of NW_025215342.1, forward strand.
TCCTATCCTTGCAATAGTTGGCATTCCTGATAAATCACTCGAACTGCCTCGTGAAACAGTCTGAACTGAATTGGTTTTCATGATATGTAAACTTTGGAAAGGTGCAAGTCAACGTTTTCATTTCCAATCAAAGATTCCATTCCTTAGAAATGATAACGAGCAAACCAGTCAATACAAGTTGCTGACCATATGTGAGGATGAAACAGACTGTTCTCAACCTCTTTGATTCATTTTCTCCTACACAGTTTACATCTCCATACCCTCCCCTGTCACCAATCCTTTCCATTACCACCATTGTGACATCCAGTGTCCTCCTCAGCCTCAGTGCAACTCCTGAATAAATCATCGTTTGTGCCTTAGTTAATTCCGCATACAGCTGTTTCAAGTCCCCTCTTACCACGGGTCCATTGCGAAACATTTGCACTTGTGATGTTTAATTTGTTCTCTGCACAGAATCTGAAAGATGGGAAGACAGTGTATGGTGGTCACATCATTGTTTCATAATCTAGAGCCACAGAATAATAATCTGTTGATATCAGCTTGCCTCATGCCCATGAGAGGAAACAGTGGGTTATCCTTCCCTGGTCAGGTCTCTGTGTGACTGCAAACCCACAGTACTGTGTTTTACTCTTTTCTGTCCTGTGGAAAAGCTGCACTAGCTACCCAGTTCAAGATTGGCATAAGATGCTGGCCTGATCAGGTCTGCACACATCCCGCGAGGGCAGATCAAAAGGAAAGATAGCTCCCTTCCTCTGCCTGTATACCATATTCCAGCAGTTCATTTCCATTCAGGTAGGTGGCCATTCACTGTTTTAGATGGATTCTTTGTGA
>NW_025215342.1:65601-97410 GCF_004010195.1 Chiloscyllium plagiosum
GCAGCAATCTCCGATATGTCGAGAGGGGTATAGCAGGAAAGACAGTGGAACAGCAATGGCAGGTGATTCCAAGATTAATTCAGCAGACACTGCAGAGATTCATGCTGAGGAATAGAGGCATGGTACAGGGAGGATAAGGCAATCAGGGCTGACGAGGGAAGTCAGGGATTGCATACACGCAAAAGAGCAAGCATACAATGTGGTGAAGGGCAGTGGAAAACTTGAGAATTCAAAAACTTATAAAGACCAACAGAGGGCAAAAAATTAAGGAGGGAGAAGATTAAATATAGGGGGTAAGAGAACCAACAATATAAAGGAGACTGTCAGAGGTTCTTTAGATATATAAAGTGCAAAAGAGAGGTAAAAATAATATTGGACACTGGAGAGACAGTAGTGGGAAACAAAGAAATGAATGAGGAACTTTGCTTCAGTCTTCATGATGCAAGACATGAATAATTTCACAAAAGTTGAAGAGAGTGAGAGGGCAGAGCTGAGTATGGTGGCCATCATCAAGAAGAACATGTTAGAAAACTTAATAGCCTGAATGTGGATAAACCACCTGGACTAGATGGACTACACCCCAGCCTTGTAAAAGAGATAGCTGAAGAGGTAGTGCAGGTGTTAGTGGTAATCTTTCAGGAATGACTAAAATCAGGAAAGGGCCAAGAGGCTGGAAAATTGCCAACAAGGCACCCCGTTTAATAAGGGTGTTGAACAGAAAATGGAAAATTACAGAATGATTAGCCTAACCTTAGTTGTGGGTAACATCCTGGAATCCATCGTGAAGAATGGGAGTTCTGAATACTTGGAGGTCTTTGGTAATATAGGACAGAGTCAGCATGGTTTCATCAAGGGGAGGTCAGGCCTGACAAATCTGTGAGAATTCATTGAGGGAGTTAATGAGCAGATTAGACCAAGAAGAACAATAGGTGTCATCCGCTTGCTCCTCAAGAATCATTTGACAAGGTGCCACACAGGAGGCTATTGAGAAAGATAAGGGTCCATCGTGTTAGAGGCGTGGCTGTCTGACAAAAATCAGAGAGTTGGGATAATAGAGTCCTTCTCAGGATGGCAGCCAGGGACAAGAGGTGTTCCACAAGACTCAACGTTGGGACCACAACTTTTCCCTTTATGCATTATTGATTCACATGAAGGAACTGAGGGGATTCTGGCTAAGTTTTCAAACAGTGTCAAGATAGATAGAGGGACAGGTAGCATTGAAGAGGTGGCTCGGCTGCAGGAGGGTGCTGTAGCGCATCTCTGCAACTTTCCGCACCTCCGCCCTTGATCTCCACCCTTCCAACTACAACAAGGATAGAACCCCTCTGGTACTCGCCTTCCATCCCACCAACCAAAGGACACAACGCGTCATCCTCCGCCATTGCCGCCACCAACAGTCAGACCCCACCAACAGAGGTATAATTCCCTCCCCACCCATATTAGCAGAGATATCTCGTGAGGTTCACGTCCCCCCCGACCTGCAGCAAGCCACCTTCCACTCCTGGCACCTTCTTTGCCACTACAAGAGGTATGAAACCTGTGTCAACACCTCCCTCCTCACCTCCATCCAGGGCCCCAAAGGATCCTTCCACATCAGGCAAAGAACATCCTATGCATCCAAACACCACATCTACTCTGTCCATTGCGCCTGGTCTCCTCTCCATCGGGGAGACAGGACATCAGTTTGCAGAACGGTTCAGGTAACAGTCTCAGACAGACACACCCAACAACTCCACCTCCCTATCCTTCAATATTTTAACTCTCCCTCCCATTACAAGGACATGCACGTTTTTGGCCTCCTCCACTGCCAATTTCTAGCCAGCAGTCGTCTGGAGGAAGAACGCATAATCTTCCACCGAGGGACCCTCCAACTGTACGGTATCAAGGGCAATTTCACCAATTTCCTCATCTCCCCTCCTACACCTTATCCCAGATCTAACCCTCTAGTTCAGTACGCCCTCTTGAACTGTCATACCTGTACATCTTCCTTCCCATTTATCCACTCCACCTTCCACTCTGACCTATCCCTATCACCACCCACCTTCATCTAGCTATCGCTGTCCAAGCTCCTTCCTCCCAACCTCAGCCCCTCCCATTTATCTCTCAGCCCCCTTCCGCCCAACCCCCTCGTTCCTGATGAAGACTTTATGCCTGAAACATCGAATCTCCTGCTCCTTGGATGCTGCCTGACTGGCTGTGCCTTTCTAGCATCACATTCTTTGACTCTGATCTCCAGCAACTACAGTCCTCAGTTTCTCCTACTGAAGGATTTGTACAGGTTAGGGGAGTGAGCAAAGATGTGGCAAATGGAGTATAACGTGGTCAAGTGTGACATCATGCACTTTGCAGGAAGAATACAGGCATTGTCTATTTTCTAAATAACGAGCAGGTTCAGAAGTCAAAAGTGCAAAAAGCCGTTGGAGTTCCAGTCCTGGATCTCGAAAGATAAACTTGCAGGTTGTCAAAAGTTATGAAGGCAAATACAATGATGACATTCACTTGAAGAGGTCTTGAATATAAAAGCAGGGATGTACTTCTGAGGCTCTATAAGGCTTTGGTCAGGCCACATTTGGATTATTGTGCGCAGTTTTGGGCCCCATATCTCAGGAAGGATGTACTGGCCCTGGAGAGTTTTCTAAGGAGATTCACAAGAATGGTCCCAGGAATGAAAAGCATAACATATGAAGAACATCTGAGGGCTCTGGGTCTATATATGACAGAGTTCAGAGGATGTTAGGCGGTCTACTTGAAACTTAGAACGTACTGAATGAACTGGGTGGATTTTGGGAAGATATTTCCAATGGTAGGAGAGACTACGACCCGAGGGGACAGAGTAAAGGGAAGACCTTTTAGAACAGAGATAAAGGGAAACTTCTTCAGCCAGAGAGTAGTGAATCTATGGAATTCACTGCCACAGAAGGCTGTCGAGACCAGGTCATTGAGTATATTTAAGAGTGAGACAGACAGGTTCTTGATATAAAGGTAGAAAGCAGGAGAATGGGGTTGAGAAGCTTAACAGCCATCATTGAATGGCGGTGAGGCTCAATGGGCTGAATGGCCAAATTTCTGCTCCAATGTCTCCTGGTTGTATGGTTAACATTGGCTCTCCTCATTCCTCATTGGAGATGTATGCTGGAATTTGATCTTCAAATGATTTATAAAGAGTAACATTTCAATACTGATGGCTGGTAAATATCTTGTTCCCTCCTTCCAGTCTCAGCAGCCATGCCCCCAATATCATAATCACACTGCAATTGAAATCCATTGAAATTTGCTTTATCACAGTTGATTGACATCGATAACATTAACAGCATGACCCTCACCTGCCCTCTCTGATCCTCGAATAACCATCTGAATTGTATGTCACATCATATTCTATGTTAACATAGCCATGTTATTTGTCTGTTATCACTCATATTGTCATAGGCAAATTTTCCTGTCAGGTTTTGGACTAGACATGTTCTCTCCACATTTTACAGACATTATAGTAATTGATCAGTAGCAACAGACTGTATGTTTCCATTTATAAACAGAAAAACGTCTTTACATTACTCCCATATCTAAGGCAGATTAAGTGATTACATACAATCAATCTACCATCTCAAATATTTCGTCGCTCTGTTCAAACCCCACACATATCCCATGCCAAATGTGTAAATTTTGAACGTTCATTTGAATTTTTAGAAAATCAACATTGAATTCAAAGGGGTTAACTGGAGCTATTTGTTCAGAGACTGTGATTAACGTCAATCTCTGTGGATCCTAATTATCCCAGTGGAGAGTTTCCATCGTTGAAGGATAAATGGGCTCTTTTCAATGTGCTATCCCGTAGTGTGAGTAGGAGCATCACTGACAGCACTAACAGGGATCAGTAGCTCGAGAGAAAGGGGGAGGAGAGATCAGAATCTGAGAACATTAGACTGGAATGTTACAACAATGGATCAGAATCTGACAACATTAAACTGTAATGTTCCAACAATGGATCAGAATCTGAGAACATTAGACTGGAATGTTCCAACAATGAACAGAAGTTTATCCTCTGGTCTTTACTGGCTTTCTCGACCTTGGATATCATTAACATCACGGATCCAGGATATCCTTTGCATTATTCAAGGCGGTTACTATCCCATCCTTGCGATAGTTGGCGTTCCTGGTAAGTCATTATATTTGTCTAGTAAACTGGGTTGATCTGAATTTCTGCTCATGATGTATAACTTTTGGAAAGTGCAAGTCAATGTCTTCAGTTCCAAGCAAAAATTTATTTCCTTATAAATTATAACTAACAAACTACTATTTATAAATTGCTCACTGATATGCGAGAAGGAATCAGACTGTTCTCAAACTCCAGAATTCATTTTGTCCTTCACAGATTTATATCTCAATGTCCTCCACACTCACCAATCCTGTCCAATACTACTATTGTGATATCCTAGTCTCTTCCGCAGTCTCAGTGCAACTTCTGAATGAGATATGATTTGTGCCTTTGTTCAATCCGGATGCAACAGTTTCAAGTTCATTCTAACTATGTGCTCGTCACTAAGCAATTGCTCTTGAGGATGCTTAACTTGTTCTCTGCACATACGGGAAGACAGTTTATGGTGGTCAAGTCAATGACACATAATCTAGATCCACAGAATAATAGTCTGTTGGTATCTCATGAAGGAAATTGGTGGAACTTAAAAGCAACCATTATCATATGTCATTTTAACCCATCTGCTTGCCTCAAGTCCTTGAGGGAAGTCAATGTGTCATGCTTCCATAGTCAGGTTTCATTGTGACTTCTGTGATGAACATGTGGGTGTACTGTACCTTTAAGAGAATTAAAAGCCAGCAATAACTACCTGATGGCACCAAGTGTTCTAAAAAAAGAGATTTAATGTAACCTTTGGTTGAACAACTCAATTAGCTCATTGTGTCGAGAAAAAAATCAAATTCAGCAAAACAATTTAAATTATACCCCAAAATACCTACCTCCAATCAAGTTTGAATTTAGTATATTGACATTCTTAAAGGCCAATAACACAATCCAATGGTTTGGGGGTACAAGATCGTGGAAAAGTGAACAGTTGAGAGGAGAACTACCAAGCTGCCAGAATGCAAAGGCTGCCTGAAACATAGCTCTTTTAAAGGTCCCTTTATTGATTAGTAACTGGTGAAGCAGAATCCCCTAGAAGAAAAGAAGACAGGAAAATGGACAACAACCGAAAACTTCCTCATTTTGAGATTAGAAGTTTTGGTTTGTAAATCTTAATTAGCTGTCTTATCGGACTAGTATTGTGGGCGGCATGGTGGCACAGTGGTTAGCACGACTGCCTCACAGCGCCAGAAATCCGGGTTCAATTCCCGCCTCAGGCGACTAACTGTGTGGAGTTTGCACGTTCTCTGCGTGGGTTTCCTCCGGGTGCTCCGGTTTCCTCCCACAGTCCAAAAGATGTGCAGGTCAGGTGAATTAGCCATGCTAAATTGCCCGTAGTATTAGGTAAGGGGTAAATGTAGGGGGGTCGGTGTGGACTTGTTGGGCCGAAGGGCCTGTTTCCACACTATAATGTAATCTAAAAATAACACTACAAACCACCAGCAATGTGTTTACTCTTTACTGTCCTGTGGAACAGCTGAACCAGCCACTCAGTTCAAGATCGGCATAACATGCTGGCCTGAACATTCTTCAGGAAGGGCTTATGCCCGAAACGTCGATTCTCCTGTTCCCTGGATGCTGCCTGACCTGCTGCGCTTTTCCAGCAACACATTTTCAGCTCTGATCTCCAGCATCTGCAGACCTCACTTTCTCCATCTCTGGTGCTAGCTTTATTGATGCTGACGTACAGGGACTTGTAAATTGCATTCCAGACGTAGTGCATAGAGAAGGAATGGCTTTTTGTGGCACAGGAAAGTAATGGCGATATCTAAGTGAGAGAAAATGATGATTGCGATCATCCCTGAGACTGTTGTTGAGGCAGTATTTGGGATACTGTGGATAGAATTTCTCTCAACTTTCACCAGTCTAATTCCTGGGATGATGGCACCATGAGCAGTGAGTGAAGCTCAGTGACAGAATAAGGTGTTTGCATTGAATATTAAGGGGGAGGTACAATCAGTCATGATGCTCTAAACAGGCACTGATACGGAGATAAATTCCAGGATTTTTTTCCAGGTTACGTGATTCTCGGTAGTTTAAGAGCCTCCGAGAAAGTTCCACCCAACTGCACCCACTCCCTTTTTGGATTAAGACAGAGAGAGAGAGAGAGAGGTGGGGGGCTCAGACTATTGAATAAACTCTCACAAAATTAATACAGTTCAATTGGTGTGTGATCCTGCAATGAACGTCATGTTATCCATAATCCCGGCAGCAGCCACAATACCTTTATTATGATAGAATTAACTCTTCGCAACAACTTCTGGCCTCCATGGAGAACATGGGTGCGTCTTCTCGGAGGTGGAAGATGTCTCCTTGGGACTTGAGACAAAACATTTGTCTTCCCTCCTCACTGCCAGTAAATCATGTTAAAGTAGCACACGTTCTACAAAGAATAGAGCCATGATTAACGCCATTGAGCCCTCAATCAGTCAAGTCTCAGTTTCATTGGTTTGTCATGTTGGACAATCAATGACTCCCTCCTGTTCCTGTATAACTGTCTCGTGGGGCTTAATAGCCTCCTCCTGGTGGCATGGAACAGGATTAAGGGTCTGACTGGGCTCTGTCTGTTCCTGTTTAACAGCTCGATGTACTAACCAGACCCCTTCTCTTCCTGCGGAACAGGCAGGATGATTGAATGGACTGTCCCTCTTCTTGTCAGAAGTTTCCACGGGCAGAAAGGTTTCCATATATCAGTGTGTAACGAGCTTGAGGTGCTGAATGAGCTCCTCTTTTAACTGTGGAAATGTGCAGTGTCTGGCAGCGCTGTTACATGAACGTTATCGACACTTTAACAGCACAAACCAGAATGCTGTCTGGGACTTGCTGCACATGGACACAGAATGGTTCAGGAGCTGATGGGGGACAACATATTCTGAACATTGTGTGATCTTCAGTCATCATCCCCACTTCAGAACTTATGATGGGCAAAGACATTCATGGAGCAGCTGAAGATGTTTGTGCAGAGGAGGTTAACCTCAGGATCTCCTGCAGAGATGTCCCGGAACTGAGAGGAGTGTTGGCCACTGACCACAAGCATCTTTCTTTGTGCTACGAAAGACCCAGACATTTGAGAAGTTACACCTGATTCCCATACAGCTCAAGGAAGTAGGTGGTCCCAATTCCATTCTCAGCCAAATACTGCCTTGGTATCAAAGCCATTCACTCTTTACTGAGCCCCTGTGTTCGCCGCTTGTTCATATCAATAGGTGACGGTGTATGTGTAGGAAGTGTTTTCCTCTCACAGACGGTAATCATTGTCAGGAATTATCTTGGCTAGAGAGTTATGGGAGCTACATCACTGAAAATATTTAAGGAAGAGGTAGATGAATATTTGACCTGTCAGAGAGCGAACGGGTGTGAAGAATTGTGCATTAAAGAGGAGTTAATGTCAACAGTCGATCAGCCATGATTGCATACAATGGCTTGATCGTCCGAATTACTGATCCTGTTCCTCATGTCCTCATATTCTTTAATTACAAAGTTAATGTTTGTAAATTTCCTGAATGTTCTGTTATTGAATGTTGCAATTAGAGAGAGTAAAGTATTTTGTGAGTCATCTCTGGGTGAGGTATGGGGGCTGTATTCACGGGGAATCTGGGTCTATAATACGACCAACAAATGAAGCACAAGTTGCAGAGAGGAGGCACTCTGTAAAGAGACCAGAGTCGTCTTTCGAAACCAGCCTCGATTCCCCAATAACATTTTCCAACCCACACCAAACCATGTGTGACAGTCTGTAGGGAATGAATGAGATCCTGTGTTACTGTGGACCATGTATTTGGAGGAAGTTGCCTCCATCTGCTCCTTGCAGGAAATGTTAGAGGTTGAAAGGAACATGGGAACATAGGACTGAGCAGCAAGAGTGGGTCATTATACATTTTGTTACCCTTCCACCACACACAAAGGTCATGGGTGTGGTGATTGTGATCTCAGCAACACTTTTCTGAATGTATACCATTTTCCTAAATTCACTTGCCTGTCAAATGTCACCAAATACAATTTGAATAAATTTAAACATTCAGGCACCACAAACTTCTGGGGAAGGGAATTTCCACTTTAACAGCCCTTTGAGAATTTCTCACTTTTATTCCAGCCAAACTTGGAGGGTCACTGTTTCCTTTTTCAGTCCCACTCCTCCACTGGTTACACCAATCTTAAATGCAACCAGTTTCGTGATGTGGCCAATGATATAGGTCTCAGAGTAGATCATTTTCTAGAAAAATGTGAGACACAGAAATTTGAACTCATAACAATTAATAAAATGCTAGAGTGTGCCAATGATTGTTGTGCCTTTGAAGTTATTCTGCTTACACAATATACTGGTCGTGGGATTTCTTTCTGGAACAGTTGGATTTGGCTGATTTTCCTTTGTTTCAGACAGTGGAGAGATTCCAATGAATCCTCACCAGGAATCGTTCACAAGTGGTAAAGATAATTCAGGGATTTTCTGGTCTCACACTTTGCTATTGGGCGGAACAAAGTAAGAGAGAGAGATCAATTGGCTGCTGCTTCTTAGGCAGGGAATATTTTTCTTCCTCTATGTGTTGGAACATACAATAATGTCAACTGAACACCAAACTAAGCCATGTGTGCTCTCCTGGAATATTCTCTGGAAAACCTGATTATAGATTATATGCAAATGCGTCATTCCTTTCAATCGCAATAAAATTGCCCACACTTTTTAATTTGATGACATGCTGACATGTGCTTGTGTAAGTTGTAAATATTGGTAGGTGTCTTCATAGTATGTGTGTTAATAACAATACATCTTTTTCTTAAAATTTATTCTCAACTTTAGTCTCCCTGACAAGAGATAACATGCCTCCAGTTGATACAGTTTTCAGAAAGTCATGGATGGTTCAATACTATTTCTCAGCTAAGATCGAAACTGATTATACCCCATAACGAAAGGTCCACATTCCGGGAATGAGTAAAGGGAAACCTCTTTAAAAATCTTCCAAAAGAATTATATCCTTTCATTTTAGTTTAGGGAATCAAACCTGCACATAGTGCATCAGGTGTGGTCTTAGCAATGCCCTGTACAGATGCAGTTAAACATTCCTGCGATTAAACCTAATACCTTGTGCTAAAAACAGCATCGTTCCACTTACCTTCCAAATCACTTGCTGCATTTGCAGACTGACTTCATTTTTTCAAAAGTTTAGATTACTTACAGTGTGCAAACAGGTCCTCCAGCCCAAAAAGTCCACACCGACCCACCACCCACCCATACCCCTACACCAAACACTATGGGCAATTTAGCATGGCCAATTCACCTAACCTGCGCATCTTTGGACTGTGGAAGGAAACCGGAGCACCCGGAGGAAACCTACGCAGTCACGGGGAGAATGTGCAAACTGCACACAGTCAGTCGCTTGTATCGGCAATTGAACCTGGGTCTCTAGCGCTGTGAGGCAGCCGTGCTAACCACGGTGCCACCGTGCCAACCCAATATGATTCATGTCCCAAAACATGGAAACCGCCTGAATCACAAAGTTCGGCAATCTCTCTCCATTTAAATTGCTCACCATTGTTTCATCCTTCATGCCAAAATAGACAACTTACCTTATTTTATTTCTGTTGAAGTTTTGCTCACTAACCTTCCCTGCCTGTATCACATTGCAGACTCACTACCTCCATTTGATGGCACATTGAATGACCATATTGGTGTATGAGCTAATTGAACTCCAAGCCATTCCCTCCCCTTCCTCCAGATATTTGATACAGATTATTGGTCATTGATGACCCCACAGCGATCTCTGAGGCACACCATCAGTTACAGCTTTGCAGCCTGCAAATAAACATTTGTCTTCATTCTCTATTTCCTGTTAGCGACAGCTTCCCTGTTCCTGTGTAGCCATTCAGGCAGGTTGAATGGCCTCCTCCCGGGCTGTGTAATGTACTGAACGAGCTGAATTACTTCATTCTATACTCCTGTGTAATTCTTTAGAGGGGCAGAATGGTCTCCACCTGTCTCATTGTAACGATCATATCTGACTGAATGTGGTGGTGCAGAACCCCGAAACAGCCTCGAGTGGTGGATTGAGGGAACAACACATGGGGTGGGGCAGAAGTTGGCCATTTGGCTGCACTATTCAGAATGCTCATGGCTGATTCGATTGTGTCTGACCATCCATTTCCTGCCTGTTCCCAATAAACACTGACCCTTCTGTCCAGTAAAGATCAGTCAAGCTGAGCCTTGTAAATCTTCAATAACCGAGTCTTTACTGATCCCTGAGGATGAGGACACCACAGGTAGCACAACACTAAAGTGAAAGGGACGTCCTTATTTCATTGTGTTAACTGTGTTAACTGAACACGAAATCACCACCTCTTTTCAGATATAAGGACAGAATAATTAAGAATAAAGATAAACCAAACCTGTCCCACATTCCCATTGACCCTTTACAATCAAATATGTATCACACCCAGCCTCTGTTGATGTCTCAGGAAGAGAATGCCTAATAGCATAATACCACAGGAGCATGAAGGAAATAAGCAGATTGAGGCTATTCAGCCTATAGAGTCTGAAATTCTGTTCAATTATTTCTTATATGTACCTCGACCTCATTCTTCAGCCTTCTCCTAAGAATGCTTGATCCACTTGCAAATCAAAAACATATCGATTTGTGTCTTAATGACACTAGTGTCTGTGCTTATGTGTGTGTGTGTTTGTTCTTCTGTATGTGTGTGTGTGTCCGTATGTGTGTGTATATATACGTGTGTGTGTGTGTGTGTGTCCATGTGCTTGCTATCTGTGTGTTTGCTTGTCTATATCTGTCTGTCTTTGTTTCAGTCTGTGTTTCTATCTGTGTTTGTGACTATTTGTATGTGATGTATATGTCGCTGTGTGTTTATACGTGTGTCTATGCCTATCTCCTTGTAGGCATTGTGTGTGTTCGTCCATTGGGGTGTTTAGCAATACCTCTGTGTATTTTTGTGTCTGCGTTTCTGTGCAGTGAGGTATCTGTGCTTTTTATTGGAAGTGAAAAGACTGCTGTTGGAACTGCCAGCGTATTTAAAGTAAGAATTGTCTTTCACTGAACATTGCTCCTTAATCGGTCGGTGGGACATGGATGTTTCAGAAGCTCCAAACGAGGCATCCTGGTCCTCTTTGGCTCTTTCAGAGTCCTCCCCACATGGAGGAGGGAGGGGATGAGGGAACGGATATCGGCAGTCCACTACCCGACTTGGCCCTTTCTGTCCTATTCCAGGCTGTTTCTCCTGGAATGGGAGAAAGGGAGGGAGGGAAAGTGGGAATGGGTGACCCAGCTGTTAGTGTTGGTGAAGGTGGGGGGATTGTGAGGTATCTGGAATGAGTCGCGCGACAGTTCAGAATCCATACAGTATTGTTAGTGTGGGAGGTATTGCGTAGGTGACAGAGAAATTGAGAAAGAAAGTTACCGAATTCAATAGTGAGACTGGTAGTGCCTGGGCCATATTTGGAGATAGAGTGTGAACCTTGTTCGGGGTTAGGTGCTATAACAGATATACAGTGCGTGTGAGGGAGCAGACAGTATCTGGTAACTCTTATCCTGACAGACCGTGGAGGATATTGTTGCTTGTCCTGTACTGTGGTACATTTCTTCAGATCATCTCAGCGTCGAGGTGAGCCTCACCGAATGTCTTATCCAGGTCTATCACTAAGAACGACACACACCTGTCCCTCAGCTTCCACAGAATCAGTTTAGGTAGAGCTTGCAGATAGAAAGGAGAAGAAAATTGGTGTGTTATATATCGAAACCAAAACGCTAGCAGAAAATCTCGGCATCATATGCTCTGGAAATTAGATAGGCAAGTATTGTGGATACCGCAGTCTTATTGGTCTCAACTTGCATCTAAACTGCATTAAATAAGTGACCGCTCTTGGGAAAAAATACATTCTGTAAGTGTTTATGAGCTAGGTTGACGATTATGTTGTGAAGTAAACTAGAGACAGGTTATTTCGGAATTGATGTTGTGTGGTCAGAAGGATGAATTATTAACCTTGGTCTGAAGCAGCATTTAAGGAATAGTGACATTAATAAGGTGCATTTTATCCGGTGTCTACATACCGTGCTTGAACATTCTGGTCAAACATTATGAAGAGTGGAGGCTAGAGGGTCAAGTTCGCTTCAGTGAATTGGGAAAGTGCAATATAACATTCAGTGGGAGATAAGCAATGGTTGTTAGAGTCATAGATTCCAACAGCACGGAGACATGCCCTTCAGCCCAAACTGGTCCATTCTGACCAAAATGTCCATCAACGCTAACCCCATTTCCCTGATATTGCTGGTATCTTTCTAATCCTTTCCTGTCCGTGTGTTTGTCGAAATGCCTTTTAAATGTTGTGAATGTACCCACCTCAACCTCTTCCGCTCGCATCTCATTCCATATGCGTACCAGCCTCTGTGTGTAAAACAGTTGCTCCTCAGGTTTCCTTTTATTCTTTCCTCTCTGACCTTAAACCAATGCCCTCTTGTCTGTGATTGCCCAAACCTGGGAAAAATAGATTGAGTGCATTCACTCTGTCCATCCTTCCCATGATCTTATACACTTCTACCAGATCCCCCGTCAGTCTCATACACGCAAAAGTAAAAACTCCTAGGTTGCCCAACCTCTCCTTATAACTCAGGCCATTGAGCCGTTTGCAACATCCTTGTGAATTTCTTCTGCACTATTTCCAGTATAATAACACCCTTCCTATCGCAAGTTGAACAAAATTGAACATACTGCTACCACTGTGGCCTCACCAGCATCCTGCATAACTGCAACATAACTCCCTAATTTTGATACTCAGTGAAATACACTGATTAAAGCCAGTGTGCCAAATACTTTCTTCACAGCCCTGTCTACCTCTGAATCAAATTTCAGAGAACCATTCACCTAAATGCCATGGTCGCTCTGTTTCACTACTCTCCTTAGGACCCAACCATTCACCATGAAACTCCAACCTTGATTTGACTTTCTAAACTGCAAGAACTTACACTGATCTATATTAAATTAGATTTGCCATTTCTCAGCCACTTCTCCAGCTGATCAAGTACTGGTGTAATTTTTTAAATATCTGATAACTTTTCTCACTCTCCATGATGCTGCCTATTTTAGTGTCATTTTCAAACTTACAAATCACGCCTGTACATTCTCATCTAAATCATAGATATATGTAATATGTAGTGATCCCAGCACCACTCCGTGAGGCATTCCAATAGCCACAGGCCTCCAGTCTGACAAGCACTCTTCCCGTATTACACTCTGCTTCCTACCATCAAGTCAATTTTGTATCTAACTTGCCAGCCCCCACTCAATTCCATGTGATCTAACCTTCCAGAGTAGGGTACCTTGTGGAACCTTATTGAAGGTCTTACTGGAATCCCTCCAGACTACGTATGCCACCCTGCCCTCCTCAACGTTACTGGTAACTTCATCAAAGAACTCCAACAAATTTGTGAGTCATGCTCTGCCATGCACAAAACCGTGCTAGCTTTGATGAAGGGCTTTTGCCCGAAACATCGATTTTCCTGCTTCTCGGATGTTGCCTGACCTGCTCTGCTTTTCCAGCACCATTATAATCTTTCTCTGTTTCACACACTGTCATTCCAAATGCATGTATATTTTATCTATCACAATCTTTTCGAGTAACTTACCTACTAGATTTTAGGTTTACCGGTCTTTAGTTCCCAGGTTTTTCTTTGTAGCCTTTCTTGAACATGGGCTCAGCATTCGCTGTTCTCCAATCGTCCGGGACCTCGCTCATTGGCCAAAGATGATGGGAAAGAACCAACCTGGGCTCCTACAATTTCTTCTCTATCTTCTTGCAGTGTTCCTAAATATACCTGGTCAGGACCAAGAGATTTTCAGAAATGTTGCGAAGTCTGAAAAATACATCTATTTATTTCAGATACATACGCGAAAGAAAGGGAAAGTGACTCAATGATAGTTAACATAGTAAATTAGAAAATATATTAATCATAGGAAGTGACTTCTGAAGAATTCCAGACATTGAGGAAACCTGAGAATTCTCAGAAAATAACGATCCAGAAAAGGAAGGCCATAAAACTGATAAGGAAATAAAAGCAGAACATGCATGCTAACAAGCAGGAACACAATGACTGCATCAATCTACGATCTATATTTCAAAGGAAACAAAATAAAAGCAAGGTCAAATGTGGAAATTTGTGATCGGTAGAGGATTGCTTGTTGTGGAGAACAGGGAAATGACCAAGAAACTAACCAATTTTTTTGAATCTATCTTCGTGGAGGAAGATCCAGAAAATCACCCAATAATACCAAGTGAGCATATTTGACTTCTAGAGCAAAATCAATTCATATCAGTAACAAGGTAGTACTTGAACATGTAGCTGGATTGAGCATTTCTAAGTCTGACGAAACAGATGTACTTCCTACCGAAATGTCAGAAATAAATCACCAGTGGAAGTTTTAATTGCGCTGTCGATGACTGTGTTTAGCTCGTCCATGTTTTCATTTTTAAAAAGTTCCCTTTCCTTAGTGAAAACCGAAGCAAAAAACTCATTTAGGGCTTCCTCTATCTACTCAGACTCCACGCACACATTCCCTCCGCTATCCCCGATCGGTCCTAACTTCTCCATGATCATTTTCTTTTTCCTCACGTATGAGTAAAACGCCTTTGGGTTCTCCCTAATCCTTCTTTCCAAGCCTTTCTCTTGCCACCTCCTGACTCAGTCCATTTCTGAGCTCCTTTCTAGCAAGCCTGTAATCCTCCACATCTGTGCTAGATCTTGTTTCCTCCATCTTATGTAAGCTGCCTTCTTCCTTTTGACGAGAACTTCCTCTGTTCTCATCGCCCAAGGCTCCTTACCTCTTCTTACCTCTTCTTACCTGCCTCAGAGGAACAAATTTGTGCATCACTCGCGACAACTGCTCCTGAAATAGTCTCCACATGCCTGCTGTGCCCTTTCTGTGGAACAATTGCTCCCAGTCTATACTGTCCAAGGCTATGCTAAATTTTAGGCAGTAATGATCACTGTCACCAAAGTGGTCTCCCACCGCGAGATGTGACAGCTGTCCTGGCTCGTTGCCGAGCACCATATCCAAAATGGCATCTCCCCTCGTCGGTTTATCGACATACTGAGTAAGGCAACCCTTCTGAACACACCTGACAAAGGTGGCTCCATCCAAACCATCTACACTTAGGAGGTTCCATTCGATATTGGGAAAGTCGAAATCACCCATGACAACAACCCTGCTAAGTTTGCATTTTTCCAGAATATGCCCGCCTATGAGATCTTCAATCTCTCTACTGCTATTAGATGGTCTGTAGAAAACCACCAATGCGGTGGCTGTTCCCTTGCTGTTCCTAATTTCCACTCTTACTGACTCAGTAGACAAACCTTCCTCAACAACCTTCTTGTCTGGAGCTGTGATGCACTCTCGAGCATTCAGTCTGCCTCATCATGTTAGGCATAATCACATGATGGCCGTGAGAGGCTGCTATTGTGGCCTCATCGACAGCACGGTTACCAATGTCGACGGGGATTGGACAGTGGTATGCGAGTACCTGAAGTGGTCAAAAACCTTGCATTTTTCCAGCATTGACCAAAAACATTCACAAATCTGAAAGTTTATCGGGAGTCAGTGTACATGTTAACACGAAGGTCTGTCCAATGATGCAGGCACTGATCAGGTCAAAAAGTTCAGCTTCTTGAGCAGGAAAGGAAATCTCAAAAGAAGCTGAATCAAGGATGAAGCCACGGTCATCAATTATTGCGTTGTATGAGAAGCGAGTGCCTGTATGGTCAGTAGACGAACTACCATCAGTGACCATATCGATGCCAGTGTCTGAGATGGGGGCATGGGAAAGATCTGGACGAAGTTGGATGTCCTCATTCATGAGGAGAATTCAGTCATGATCTGAAGTTGCTAAGGGTAATGGTGTATGTGCAAGGAAATCGTCAGGATTAATGGTGGTACAATATGTAAAGGTCAGCCGGAGGTTGTTGAAGAGGTAAATCTCATAACAGTTTTGGCGAGCCCCAGTCAAATATTAAGTTTGCAATTATTCCAACTGGGTGATCACCACATGAGAACGGTAGACCACAATATCCTGCTGAAGTGTAAGGGTTTCTGTGGACTGTAATCTAAGATAAATAGTGGTACAGATCTGAGTACAACGGGAATAATCTAAGGCAACAGAGTCAAGTTTAGTAGAGAAATAGGCAACCGGGCAGTGGTGATATTCATGTAGTTGAATGAGAACTGAGGAAGAACAGTCATCCAGAATCGTGCAGTAAAGTTGGAAAGGTCTATCATAGAGGGATCTTCACAAAGCTTAAGCTTGTAACAAGGCTAGTTTGTCGAAGGCTTGCTATGCCCCTGAGGAGAACTCGAAGGTATCTTCACAGGAAATAAAGGGAGTCAATATCTGAACGAGGATGGTAGCGTTGGGGAAATATTGTCGGCATAATTTGACCATACCGAGCCACAGACGAACCTGTTTCACCATTGTTGGGACCGGGAAGTTGATGATAGGAGTAATACAGATCTGCTCAAGGGAGCGTGAATCAGCTGACAGCATGAAACCTAAAACCTATACCTGACGTTGCACAATTGAGACTTTTTCTGGAGAAGTAACATAGCCCAGACGTTTCAGGAGGACAACATCGGAGTGACCAGATTCTTCATCTAGACTGGCAACAAGGAGGTCATCTCCATACTGGCTCAGTGCAGACCCACCTATGAGGATGATAGACCGCAATTGTTTCTACAAGGTCTGAGAGAAAAGAGTCAGAGAATGTATGAAGCCCTGAGGTAATCGAGTCCACATCAACTGCTGGCCAATAAAAGTAAGGACAAATAGGTGCTGACTGTCTTCATGAAGAAGCAGAGAGAAAAAACAAAAATTGTTGCAGGTCGACAACAGTGAAACATTCAGGGTCTGATGGTACCAAGACCAGAATATCAGCTGGATTTGGGACCACTGCCATAGCATTGATAGCTCTATAATCTTGTGAGGAAAACCAAATGGAGAAAATACTCACGTCTGGCCGGCCAATTTCTCTACACTCAATCGTGGAGGTCTGAAGGCTCTTACACTATTGTCTGCAATCTGTCCATACCGAATCCGAGTCACGGCACCTTATGGTTATCTGGACCCCCGGCAACGTCTCTCGCTTTGGCGATCAGTCAATAAACACTCGTAATTGATCTGGCTGTTAATAATGAATTCTTTATTTTTCATACGACCCAGTATAGAGCGTGCAGAAACACAGAGGTTATACACTTCCGTGTTCCTTGGTGTAACTGTGCACAAAGCTGAAAACAAAGACTTTTTAAAATAATATTCTAAAGGAAGGGTACAGTCCATGATCGAATAGTACATTCAGATACTTGCCAATCAATACTCGATATTGCTTTATGTGATAGTTCCTTGATCCAATGATATTTCCTGGGAAGCAACTTTTTTATTCCAACACTCAGGCCACTCTTGTATCACTAACTGAGCCATTACACCTGCACACAAAGGCCGGCTAAAACTGACTTATCTTGCTGAGTTATTTCTATGCTTTAAGTGGCGCATTGTCTGCTAATCACTATTGAATCAGACTGTGGTTAGTCACTTATATTGAATTAGCACTCAGTCACATAAAAGCCATTTTCTCAGCCCGGCTGAGGGATCCTGGCCGGCCAACTGGGAGGAGCTGGAAGCCAAAGTCTCGGCTCGCCTAGGCTGCTGGACAGGACTGCTCAGAGTGCTATCTTACAGGAGTCTAGTGCTGCTCATAAACCAGCTGGTGGCCGCCATGCTGTGGTACCAGCTGGTCACTTTGGTCCCTCCTCCTGGCTTTGTCGCTGACATCCAGAGAACGTTGGACGACTTCTTCTGAGACAAAAAGATGCATTGGGTCGCTGCGCAGGTTCTGTGTCTCCCTATTGAGGAGGGCGGTCAGTCGTTGGTGTGCGTCCGCACCCAGGTCGCGACGTTGCACCTCCAGACCTTGCAGCGATACCTTTACGTCGAGCCTCCTCCTGGGTGGTGCGCCCTGGCGACGTATTTTTTCCACCAGGTGCGTAACCTCAACTACAACACTCAGCTCCTGTTCGTCGACCGTGACGGTTTGGAGGTCACCCTCAAGACGCTGCCTGTCTTTTACCAGGACCTGATCACTGTCTGGATCATGGTCGAATCGCGTCGCGCCTACCCTCCGGCAGGAGTAGCGGCTGTCGTCAGGGAGCCGTTGCTCAGGAATCTTCATCTCCGTACTCGCGGGTTCGAGTGGCTGTCGGAGGGGAGGGCCGTGGCGGCGAGGGTGACCAGGGTCGGGGACGTGCTGGCTGCCGGGGGCCTGGGGTGGACGCTGCTACAGGACATAGCGAGCAGGGCAGCGGTAGACGTACACTGGCCACCGCCATCCGACGCCTTAAAACGGCGGTGCTCGGACCCGATGTAGTGCACCAGTTGGAGGACGCTCAGGTGTGCGGTGGGATCCCGTCCGTGCTCACCCCAGCCCGGGCGGAATTTCACATTGCCCCCCCGGTCCAGTACTTCCCGCAGGAGCCCGTGCCCCACAACCTGAGCCGCCTCCGGAATTTTAATTTTGTTCCCTTTCAGGGGGTAAAAAGGTGGGCCCTGTATAGACTGCTGCTGCACACCGTCCACCTCTTCTCCCTCATCCACCGTCCGGATACGCCTTGGCGTGCCCATTTGCCACCGGGCGGTGGGGCTCCCCAGTGGAGGGCTCTCTACGCGGGAGTCCTCCCCCTTTCTCTCGGAGATCTGGAGTGGAGGGTGCTGCACGCAGTGGTCCCCTGCAACCGCAGATTGTGGTGGTTCACGGATTCCGAGCCCAACTGCTTGTTCTGTGGCGCTGTGGAGTCCGTGGATATGGGTGTGTGCGTTTGCACCCCCTTTTTGATTTTCTCAAAAACCTCCTCTTCTTCTTTTGTTTGCACTTCAGTCCCACGCTCCTGATCTTTGGGCATCCGTTAAGGAGGAGGGAGGACAGGTCTGATGACCTCCTCGTGGGTCTGCTCCTAGGCCTGGCCAAACTGGCCATCAACAGGTCGAGGCAGCGGGCCGTGGAGGGGGTCGTTCGGGCTGACTGCCCGCCCCTCTTCCACGGTTACGTTAGGCCCGGGTGTCCTTGGAGACAGAGCACGCGGTGTCCACCAACACCCTGGAGTTGTTCAGGGAGAGGTGGGCGCCGCAGGGAGTGGAGTGCATTGTTTCCCCCTCCAACTCTATTTTGATTTAGCCCCTACCCTCCCCTTCACTGGTTTGATCACACAGCACTGCCCTTTGATGTGACGGGCAGTGCTTGTCACTGGCCACCCCAGTGTTTTCCTATTTTCCTGGTGGTGGAAATTAAATAAAGAATCGTGCACTTTGTGTCTTCCACTGTGTCTCACACCTGCACAGACACACCATGGATGCTGGGGAGAAAATAAGCACTACCGCGATTAGGCGGAAGTTTGGGGATGAAAAAACAAGATAAAAAGAGAAAAAAAAGAAAAAGAAAGAAAAAAGGGAAAAAGAAAAGAAAAAAGAAAAAGCCATTTTCTGCAGCTTTAGCAGAGTTGTCAGTTTGCAGCCTAGAAGCCATTTTGTCATGTTATTTGCACCAAGAAGCCATCTTGTTGCCATCTAGGTTATGAATAGCATCTATTAAATGGTCACCCCTGACTACAAATGGTCACCTCAGCCTGTATTCAGGTGTCATATCATCACCTGTCCCTCTGCAACAGGCTCAAGATGTTGAATGGCCTCCTACTAACCCTCTGTAATAGGCCCTAGACATTAAATGACACAGTAACCCATGGATTATGAACGGCTGGTAAACTGCATCAAATGAAGTCTTTCCCTTCTCAGTTACAGAAACTCAAACAACACAATGTACTCCAGGTACCCTCTTAGTAACACTTCATACAGCTTCAGTAACACTTTTCTCTGGTTTGAATAGTTCCCTTTGCAAAATTTGCCAAAATTCCATCTTTCCACTTCTTCATGTGGGAATAAGCTCGTGTGAGCTGAATGGCCTCCTCCTATCCATCTGTAACAGGCACACTGAGAGAGAATTGCGTCCTCCATTCCTGAGTATCTGTACCAATGCTTTGCCTCAAAATTATGAAAGGATGTGATAACTGGGCACTTTCAACCAGGAGTAGCCACACACAACGTCATTTGGCAATAGATATCGTACCTTTGTTTAAGGTGTCTAGAAATTTCCCCACCAGTCATTTTTTGTAGCTGTTTGTTATCTTATGCCTGTCTCCTTTTATAAACAGCGTGGGGGATGTGCAACCCTGCAGTCTTCCAGCAATATGCCCACATGCAAGGAAAAATGATTAAATAGATTGAAAGATTTATGGTCCATCCGTCAGTAACGCTCGTGCTTTCCATCAAGACTGAGTAAATGCTCACATTTATTATGATATGAAAAGGGATGTAACGAAGGGGTTGACTGAGCCTGTCTTTTCAGTGACTGTGATTAATGCCGATCTCCATGGATTCTAATTATCCCAGTGGCGAGTTCCCATCTTTTAATGATAAATGAGCTCCGTTCAATTTGTTATTCCATTGTATGGGTGGGAGCATCACCGACTCTACTAACAGAGATCACCACCTCCAGAGAGAAGGGGAGGAGAGATCAGTATCTGAGAACATTAGATTGGAATGTTCCAACAATGGATCAGAGTTTATCCAATGAATTTTCGGTCCTTTCTACATATTATGATCGGTTGTCATTATCATTGCCGATCTATTTTGCTCTTTGCATTATTCAATGCTTTTATTATCCTCTCCTGTCTATCGTTGGTCTCCCTGGTAAGTCTCACTCTCCAGCTATTTTTCCTATGAACCAGTTATGACTGCATTACTGTTCTTTCATAGAGTCTTCACTTCTTGCCACCATTATTGATCCTATTGAGACTCTGAATCCAGATATTCACTCTGCAGAATGCTACAAACTGCATCAGGGAACTTGTTCAATTACTGTATCCCTCCTTGCTTCTGGCAGTGTTACTCATGGGTCTCCATGTTAACAAACTGAGTTTCAGGGTGACCCATTGCCTCACTGCCCTTGCTATTTACATATTGGGAGCATGGGCGTCACTGCCCTCTGTTACGGTGACAAATTCCGTTTCCTTCATCTGATTCCATACCATCCTAGTCCAAGAGCTTTTAAGAATATATTTGTGGGACTCAGACATCGCTGGCTAGCCAGCATTGATAGCCCATCCGTTTTGCCTTTGGGAAAGTGGTGGTGAGCTGCCTTCTTCAATCGCTGCAGTCCACTTGCTGTGGGTTGACCCACAATGCCAGTAGGGAGGGAATTTCAGGATCTTGACCCAACCACTGTGAAGGAACGGTGTAGTGACAGAACACTGGAGGAGAGCAAATGTCCTCTTTGTCAAGAAGGGGAGTAGGTACAACCCTGGCAATTATAGACCAGTGAACCTTACTTCAGTTGTGGGTAGAGTATTGGGCAAGGTGACCAGAGATAGAATTTATCAAAGTCTTGAGAGGAATAAGTTGATTAGGGATAGTCAACACGGTTTGTGAACTGTACGTTGTGCCTCACAAACCTTATTGAGTTCTTTGAGAAGGTGACCAAACAGGTGGATGATGGTAAAGCGGCTGATGTGGTGGATATTTATTTCAGTAAGGTGTTTGAAAAGGAGGCTATTGCACAAAATGCAGAGGCATGACTTTGAGGGCGTTTTAGCGGTTTGGATCAGAAATTGGCTCCTTAGAAGCAGACAGAGAGTGGAGGTTGATGGGAAATGTTCATCCTGGAGTTCAGTTGATAATGGTGAACCGCAAGGATCTGATTTGGGGCCACTGCTGCTTGTCATATTCATAAAAGACCTAGATGAGGGCGTAGAAGGATGGCTTAGTAAATTTCCAGAATACACTAAGACTTTGGAGTAGTGGATAATGCCGAAAGACGTTGGAGGTTACACAGGGATATAGATAAAATGCGCAGCTGGGCTTAGAGTTTGTAAATGGAGTTAAATGTGTAAACGTTTGAGGTGATACACTTCAGAAGGAGCAACAGGGATGAAAAGTACTGAACTAATGGGAAGATTCATGGTCATGAGGACGACCAGAGCGATTGTGGTGTTTATGTGCATAGATCCATGTAAGCTGACAGTCCAGTTGTTCGGGTTGTTAAGAAGGTATAGGTGGGGGGATTCAAGATGGTGGCCAGTCAGTACGCTTGCCCTGCTGAGCTCTGCACCAGAACCCAGAAAAAAATGAGGCACTGACACTCCCTTTATTACTTATTGTGGTCGATATCATTAGTTTTCGACGCCCAGAATTGCTGTGTATGAGTTTAAAATTGTTAGAGAAATGTGTAAAGGGAAGGGACTGCGATGGGTATAACAAGCATGACCCTCTCCTGCAGCAAGGGATACGTCTGCGCCTGAATCATTGACCTCTGCGAGCGCGTCCGGGGACTCAGCTGTGGAGCACAACCTGGCCTTGGAGTTTGTGAAACTCTGAGAGAAGATGGATTCAGCGATGGAGGAGACCCGGCCAGTCTTGAACAGATCTCGGTCATGGTACAGAAGCATGGCCAGGAGATGCAGTGTCACAGGCAGCACGTCATGGAGGTGGAGCAATGGACTGCAGCCTCTGAAACAGCGGGGGAATCCTTGGCGTGTCAGGTCCAAGCCCTAGAACAGTAGGTACGGGCTTTCGAAGAGCAGGTCGATGAGCTCGAAAATCAAGACAGTCGGAACAACGTCTGCCTGGTCGGGCTGCAGGAACAGGAAGAGGGATTGCAGCTGGTCAGCTTCTTGGAGCAATAACTCCCGCAGTTATTGAAGCTTGGAGTCGGGCCGGGTTCGGGTGAGTGGGCCCACCGGTCGCAGTGCACAGGCCAGAAACGGGCCAGAGGCCCCACTGGTCCTAGTGCTACATCAGCAGTTATAGAGATCAGCAAACAGTGCTGGAAACTTCTTGAACAATGCAGAAGGAGCCACAGGCTTTGATATACAAAGGATCGCGAATTATGCTTTTCCAAGACTTTTCTGCAATCGTGATTCGCAAAAGATAGGCCGTTGATGAGTTTAAATGGTGGCTGAGGGACTTGAGTATCCAGTACTCTGTAAGTTATCCGGCAATATTACATTTCAGCCGTGGAGGGTCCGTGGTTAATTTTCACACACCATAAAAGGCACCTGATAACGGGCTGGCTGAAACAATATGGACAATAACGTTTACTTTATTTTTTCTCCGTGGTTTCCCTGTTCGTCCTTTTTATATATTTGTGGGTGTCCTACTTTTGTTCTTTTTTTCTCTCTTTTCTCCCTTCTCTCTCTCCTCCCGTTACCCTTTGTTTGTTTTATTTTAATTTTTATCATTTCCTTTTCATTTCTCTCCCTTGATATGGGATGGGAATGTCGTTGGGGAAGCCGGGGGTGGGTGATTTTTTTTACCAGAAGTTCCGAGGGTTAAAGCATGGATAGGACAGGTTGATTTTCTTACTATAAGGTGCTGTGCGGGTTTGGGGTCAAGCATTAGCTGGAAGGAGCCAGGAAGGGGTTCGTGAGTATGAGCGCCCCCTGTGGACAATGGGGAAAAGTCTCCTTTCATTTTTGTGAGTTGTTGGTCTGTTGTGGACGTAGATGTTAGAAGTTTTGATCTGATAGTTTTGGAAATTGCATTTTTAAATTTAAACAAACTATTTGCTGTTTTCCCTCGGCACGCTATCAGTGGGCTGCATCCTCCCAAAGGATCACATACTATTTCAGACGGGTCTGGCTAACCGTTCAGTTAAATGGTGCACCTGGAGTGTTAAGGGGAGTCATTCACTAAATAAGAGTAAAAAGATGCTTTCAAGCCTGAGAAAAAAGAGGGTTGATGCCACCTTGCTGCAAGAAACACATCTAACCAGTAAGGTGCACTTCAAGTTACGGCAGGCAGTCAAAAGAAGAAGAAAATTTACAGGCCAGGAACAGGCCTTTCGGCCCTCCAAGCTTGAGCTGATCCAAATGTCAGTCAATTCCTAAGCATCTGTTTCCCTCTGCCCCAAACCTACTCATGCATCTGTCCAGACGCATCTTAAATGAATCTACCGTGCCTGCCTCTACCTCCTCTGCTGGCCACGCGTAGCAAACGCCCACCACCCTCTGTGTGAAGTACTTGCCGCGTGTTCCCCCTTAAACGTTCCACCTCTCATCTTGAAAGCGTGACCTCTCCTCTCGTTATTGAGTCCTTCACCCTGGGAATAAAGTAGTCTCTATCCACCCTGTCTATACCCTTCATGATTTTATAAACCTCAATCAGTTCCTCCCTCAATTGCCTTATTTCTCATGAAAATAAACCTAACCTACTCAACCTTTCTTCATAGCCAGCTCCTTCCATACCGGGCAACATCCTCGTAAACATTCTGTGCACCCTCTACAAAGCATTCACATCCTTTTGGTAATGTAGCGATCAGGACTGTACACAGTATTCTAAATGCGGCCGAACCAATGTCTTGTACAATGTTAATATGACTTGTCAGCTCTTATAATCAATGTCCCATCCAATGAAGGCAAACATGCTATATGCCTTTTTGACAACTCTATCCACCTGTGCAGCAACCTTCAGGGTACAATGGACCTGCACTCCCAGATCTCAATGCCCATCAACTTTTCCCAAGTCTCTTCCATTCATTGTATAATTTGCTCATGAGTTAAGTTTGCCTAAATGCATCACCACACATTTGTCTGGATTGAAATCCATCTACCACTTTTCTGCCCAACTCTCCAGTCTATCTATATCCTGCTGTATTCTCTGACAGTTCCTTATGCTTTCTGCTACTCCACGAATCTTCGTGTCATCTGCAAACTTGCTGATCATACCAACAGTGCCCTCTTCCAGATCATTTATGTATATTACAAACAACAGTGCCCCCAAAACTGACCCCTGTGGAACACCACTGGTCACCTTTCTTCATTTCTAATAACTCCCTTCAACTACCACTCTCTGTCTCCTGCTTCTCATCCAGTTCTTTATCCACCTAGCTAGAACACACTGCACACCGTACTTCATTTTCTCCATTAGTCTACCATGGGGAATCTTATCAAATGCCTTAATAAAGTCCATGTATTGGATATCAACAGCCAATTTGATTCATCTGTCAAATTGGTCACTTCCTAGAAGAACTCTATTAAGTTGGTAAGGCACGATCTCCCCCACACAAAACCATGTTGACTATCACCGATAAGCCTATTCTTTTCTAAATATAAATAGATCCTATCCCTCAGTACCTTCTGCAGCAACTTCTCCAACACCTTCAGGCTCACTGGTTTGTGGTTACCTGGAATAACGCTACTACCCTTCTTGTACAGGGGGACAACATAAGCAACCCTCAAGTCCGCTGGCACAAAACCTGTATTTAAAGATGCCGCAAAGATATCTGTCAGGGACCCAGCTATTTCCTCTTTCATCTCCCTCAGCAACATGGGATAAATCCCATCCGGTCCTGTGGTTTTGTCCACCTTAATAACCTCTAGCCTACCCAACACATCTTCTCTACTTATGTCAACGTGATCCAGAGTAACCAAACTTTTATCTCTAATCTCAACATTCATCATGTTCCTCTCCTCCGTGAACACTGATGCTAAGTAATCATTTAGAATCTCACCCATTCTTTCAGGTTCGACACACAGCCTTCCTTCGTTCTCCTGTAGTGGAACAATCATCTTCCTAGTTTCCCCATACTCCTTATATAAGAATAAACCGCTTTGGGATACTCCTTAATTCTTGATTGCTAAAGCTATTTCATGACCCCTTTTAGTCTGCGTGATTCCTCATTTAAGACTTGTTCTATTCTTCCGATATTCTTCCAGGGCCTTAGCTGCCTATACCTAATGTATGCTTCTCTTTTCCTGTTGGCTAGTCATACAATTGCTCTTAGCATCCACGGTTCATGAATCTTGCCCTTCTGATCCTTTGCTTTCAACGGGGCATGCCTATCCTGCACTATCTTTAACCTATCTTTGAATGCCTCCCATATCTCAAATGTGGACTTCCCTTCAAATAGCTGTGTCCAATCCACATTTCCGTGCTCCTGCCTAATTTTGGTATAATTGGCCTTGGCCCAGTTTAGTAATCTTCACTTAGGACCACGATCTACTTTATCTAAGAGTATTCTAAAACTTATAGAATTGTGGTCACTGTTCCCAAAGAAATCTCCCACCACAACGTCTACCACCTGGCCTGGCTCGTTCCCCAGCACCTGGTCCAATATGGCTCCTTCCCTCGTCGGACTATTGACATATTGCTCTAGAAAACTCCCCTGGACGTTTCTTCCAAATTCCACCCCATCCAGACCTCTCATTTTAAGTGTATCCCAGTCAATGTTGGAAAAATGTAAATCTCCCATCACCACTACCCTAGCACCTATATTGTTCCATAATCTGTTGACCTATTTGTTCTTCTACCTCACGCTCACTGTTGGGAGACCTGTAATACAGCCCCAACAGTGTGACTGCACCCTTCTTATTTCTCAGCTCCACCCATAATGCCTCACGACCCAAATATAAATTAAGCCCCTTACCTTCCTGACAGCCCTCGCTTCGCTCCACCTTCTCTCCTCGCTGGTCGGTCTGAATGTTAAGACATGTGTTTTTGTTCTCATCCTTTAATTCGGAAAAGCAGAGGAGTGACTAACTCATGAATAAGAATCTTCGATTTCAACTGTGAGACTAAATTAAGGATGAATATGGGCGCTTTATGATTCTTAAAGCTTTAATACATGGAGGTTCGTATGGGAATTTGAATGTCGGCTGCCCCTGGCACAATCCCTCAAATTTTAAACGGATTCGCTTTCCAGGTTGTTGGCCCTGGGGTCACGTCATACAGTAATAGGCGGAGACTTTAACTGACTTATTTACCCCGAAGTGTTCAGGATGCCTTAGGGACTTGCGGATATGACCCTGCAATCCAGGCACCTGGTGGACTTGAATAGGGCGCAGGGTTTGGTGGATGTGTGTAGTTGTCTCCATTTGAGGGGAGGGTCTTCACCTTTTCCTCTCAGCCAAGTAAGTGCTGTACGAGGATTGGCATTTATTTGCCCTGTTGACCTTTTTAAATTCGGTGCTGTCCTGCAGAATTGCGAAGATCGCCATTTCTTATCATGCAGCAGTGTACATGGACGATAAGGTCAGTGGTGATGGGACAGATTCACAGCACTAGAGCATGGTTCCTTTCTTCCTGAAGGATAGCAAGTTTATTGAGTATTTTGGGGGAAAATTAAATTTTTTTGGGACATTTATTTGGGTACGGCCAGTAATCCGTCAGTTCTCTCAGAGACTGCCAAGACCTATGTGAGAAGTTTGATTATTTCTTACTCGGCGACCCAGAAGCGGCAGAAGGCAGAGCAACAGCGTATGCTCGAGGCTTGCTTGAAGGCAGCTGAAACAGCATGCCTTGCCAGACCGTCTGTAACCAAGTTGCAGCAAATTACAGCCCTCAGGGCTACTTTGAATGCTGGGCTCACCCAGACAGCAAAGAGGGAAATCTGCTTTACGAAACAGAGATTATTTCAATATGGTGATAAACCGGGTAGATATCTAACATAACTGGCCTGAAAGAAGAATGCCCTCTAATCTATCACATCCATTAGGGAGAGTGCCGGGACTCTAACTTGCGATACCAAAAATTACTTTCGAATGTACCCAATTAATTTTAACCATGCCCAGGATATCAGAAACCTCTGGAACCTGTACTTTATTGTTTAACACCTGGAAACCAATCAAACTATGAGAATTTAATGTGTCATGGGGACTATATAAACCTGATGATGACTTTTTTTTGCTATGTGTATCATAAATGCTGAATAGTATGCAAGCCACAGGCAAGACTAAAACCAGAACCGTTTTTGCCAATTCTTGCAATTGAAGGACCTTTCACGTGGGTTATGATGAGTTGTGTAGGCCGTCTTTCTAAGCTAAAAGTGAAAACAAATGTTTGCTGACCATAATGGATAAGTCTGCCAGATTACTAGAGGCAATTCCATTGTGGAGTATTAAGGCAAAAAGGGTGGTGGAGGGGTTGGTAGCGTTCTTTACTCAGTACGGGCTACCCAGAGAGATTCCGTCAGTACAAGGGAGTCAATTTACTGCTCGGCTATTTAAGTTAATCATGGCTAGCTTAGGCATGCAGCACTTCAAATCAAGTGCGTCCCATCCTGAATCCAAAGGAGCCTTGGAAAGTTAGCATCAGACACTGAAGACCGTGTTAACAGCGTATTGTCAGGATTGGCCAAATGATTGGGATGAAGGTGTCCCATTAAATTGTTTGCCATTAGAGATGCCCAAACGAATGTACTTAGTTTACTCCCTTTGAGTTAATATTAGGACATGAAGTGAGAGGTATTTTGGAATTAATTAAAGATAAATTAACAGGACAGAAGTCAGAGATCACACAAACGAATTATGTATCTGAGGTGAGGGAGAGATTAAATAGAGTATGTGAGTTAGCTACACAACACCTGAAGAGGGCAGAGCATAGAATGAAGTAAGTGGCAGGTAAAATCTATGACATTTGATGTTTTTTTTTTCCCATGGGGATGCTACCAGTGTTAGGGAATCTCTTCAAAGCCAAGTTTCCTGACCCCTTCCAAATGGAGAAAAAGTACAATCAGGTAAACAATCTGGTTAAAATGCTGGATATAAAAAGAGGTAGAGGAATGTCATGTGAATACGTTGCAATCTTACCAATATCGAGATAAGGAACTGGGGAAACAGGTGTTAATTACTGCCCCGCAGAGTGAGGAATCAAATCCAGATGTCATGGAGTTTGATGTGCCTCAAAATGCTTTAAATAATAAGGAAGTCCTTGAGGAGGGAGATAGGATTGCGAGGTGTCTGTTGCAAGAACAATGAACCCAGCTGATTGTTCATTGCAGTAGTATGAGGACATTTGCAGAACCAAGATAGGAGGACTTACGCTTTTGTATATAGGGTGGAAGTAGGGAATGCTGTTCTGATAAACAACACTCCTGCAGGCGTAATCCTCACAAATCCACCGAGGCCCGGAGGGAAGTGGACGTGTTGCTCAACGAATATATAATTGAACCTAGTCACAGCGAGTGGACTACGCTGATTCTGTTAGTTCCCAAACCTGATTGGGCTCAGTGATTTTGTGTGGACTATCAGAAGGTCAACGTTGAAACAAAATCAGACTCCTATCCAATACCAAGATTCAAAGACTACATACGTAAAATTTGACAAACCACACACATCCAAATTTGGACTTACTGCATGGTTATTAGCAAGAAACTTTATCAGAGAAAGTTAAAGAAGTTTCTGCGTTTGCAACCTTAAATGGACTACATCAATTCAAAGTGATGCTCTTTGGAATTAATAATGCACCAGCCACAGTCCAAAGACTCATGAACAGCGTCGTAGCCAGATTAACAAATTGTTCAGTTTATCAGTGAGATGCAGTCATCGTTAGCAAGTCATGAAAAGATCATATGTTACAGTTGGCAGAGCTCATTGAACGATTACAAGAAGGAAAACTGATAATAAATGAAATAGAAAACAGAATTTGCGAAGACAGAGGTGACGTTCTTGGGATATTACAGTGGGCATGGAAGGTTGACCTCTTGGAACATAAAGACGAAGACTTTGAGATATTTCCACAACTATCCTCGATGAAAGGGGAGCTTCGATTTTTGGGACTGAGTGGATTCCATTGGAAGTTTGTTCAAACCTTTAGCAGCGTTGTGTAACTGCTGATGGATTTACTAAAAAAAAAAGGACGCAAAATGTTGGTGTATAGAAGAATTCCAGCAGGCATTTGAGAATTCAAAAGCAGCATTAACTATCGCACCAGTTTTAGCTACACCAAACATTTTCAAACCCTTCAAAATTGCGATTGCTGCTAGCGATATAGGGGTTGGAGATGTATTGATGCAGGAACATGATAATGGAATGGAATGGCTAATTGGCTAAATGTCAAAAAAACCGAACACACACCGGAAAGAAAATGCTCCTCTATTGAAAAAAGATTATTGAATTTGGTACTGGCCTGACAATACTTGATTATTTATGTTACAAACAGGTTGTCGGAAATGAATGCATAAAAGTACAATCCTTTTGCATTTTTTGAACGACTCAAAGACTAAAATATGTGAATATTTCATTGGAGTCCGACGTTATCGACTTTTAACTGCCAAAATATATATGTTGTGGGCCGTACAATTGTGATAGCAGATGCGTTATCGCATATTTAAAGGAAAAAGTGCAGATTCGATTTTAAATATTGCAATATTACTTATGTGTGCGGAATTAATAAGAAAGGTATAAGTTAGATTAATTACTTTTGCATTTCGTAGTTTCTGGATTCAGAATTACAGGAAAAGAAATGAAGCCATCTTTTCATTCTGATGTTTCATTTATTTTTCCTGAAAAGGGCGGGGGTGGGTCGGAGTGGGGTCATTATGCAGCTGGAAGCATGTCTGGTCACTTTAAGACAGAACTGATTTTGCTGAATATAATGTACAGCCCCAGCTGCCAGCTAATGGGTAAGGCTTTTCCAAATGTAACAATTGGTTGGTAAATGGATACCTGAGTTTTGGTTGCTGTTTTGATAACAATTAGTTTAAATAATGCACTGGATACTAGAGGACAATGGAATTTGAATATCATTGTTTTGACACGTGGAAATAATCAAATTATGAAAATTTAATGTGTCGTGAGGAGTATATGCGCCTGGCATTTTGAACACTCAATGGAGAGTGACTGCTATTGAACAGCTGAGCATTCACTATATCCATGCCCCTCATGTACTTATATACCTCTATTAGTTCCCCATTCAGTCTCCTCTGCTCTAAAGAACAAGTCCGAAAATGTCCAAAATCTCCCTTTAACTCAGACCATTGGGTCGTGACAACATCCTTGTAAATTTCTTCTGCATTCTTTCTAGTTTAATAACATCCTTCCTCTAAGAAAGTGACAAAAACTGAACACTATACTTCAAGTGCGGCCTCGCCAATGTCTTGTTTGTCGCAACATAGCTTCCCAACTTCTATACTCAATGCCCTGACTGATGAAGGCCAGTGAGCTAAAAGCCTTCTGTCTACCTGTGACTATTTTCAGAGAACCGTGAACCTGAACTTCAAAGTTTCTCTATCCACTACCCCCCGTTAAGGCCCTACCATTCACCATTAAACATCTACCTTGATTTGACTTTCCAAAATGCAAGACCTCACACCTATCTATGTTAAACTCCATTTGTTAGTTCTTGGTCCACTTCCCCAGTTGATCAATGTCTTTCTGAATTTTTTGCTAACCTTTAGAACATAGAACATAGAACAGAGAACAATACAGCGCAGAACAGGCCCTTCGGCCCACGATGTTGTGCCGAACATTTGTCCTAGCTTACGCACCCATCCATGTACCTATCCAATTGCCGCTTAAAGGTCACCAAAGATTCTGACTCTACCACTCCCACAGGCAGCGCATTCCATGCCCCCACCACTCTCTGGGTAAAGAACCCACCCCTGACATCTCCCCTATACCTTCCACCCTTCACCATAATGTTATGTCCCCTTGTAACACTCTGTTGTACCCGGAGGAAAATGTCTCTGACTGTCTACTCTATCTATTCCTCTGATCATCTTATAAACCTCTAGCAAGTCACCCCTCATCCTTCGCCGTTCCAACGAGAAAAGGCCGAGAACTCTCAACCTAGCCTCGTACGACTTCCTCTC